>NC_036867.1:27111519-27128221 GCF_002910315.2 Salvelinus sp. IW2-2015 | reverse complement strand
ATTCAACACGAGAGAAAGATGCTGTTAGATTCCACTGGAACAGCGGCAAAATATGTGCATGCCGGGGACGTTAAGAAAATGTGGTGCCGGACATTTGACTGGCAGCATTTTAATTTACAGGACATTTGAGAAATGCATTGGGTGCGTGAACGTGATTACGGCGTCCACACACAGTGTTCAGAACAAATTAAATCACATTTAGATTATGGTAATTAATCTTAACAGAACATACAAGTCGAGGATGACGTGTGTCCTTACAGCACACTTTGAAGATGTTAGAATAACTGTCCACATTTACTTTCTCAGCCAACAAGACCAGTAATGAACAGCAAAATCTATGCATAGGCGGCGCGTTAGTTTAAAGTTTGGGGAAGCAAATGTTCACCATAAAATTGCAACTTTATAATATAAAATACCATGCATCATCCCATTTGCAGACGTATGTAAGATAGCCTACTATTTGTAATGTGATGACTCAATCATAACTCAATCACTGTTTGCAAAAAAAGACCAATCAATGCATGGCTGAGTAAATATAGTGTAAGGGCCTGGGCTATATCAGATACATTTCTTCTTTCTTTGCATGTGAAAAACACATTTCATGCAATTCTACTACACTTTATATGACTGGAGACGTTAGCAGAATCTTTTTTAATTAGGCAAATAGCCTACTCTGCTGAAACTGACAAGCAATAAAAACAACTTTGTCCATATAATAGGGGAGTCATTTCCGGGTTGGAGCGAGTGGTCGCATTTCGCACTTCGCACCGCTGGTAGTATTTACTTTTCATTACATTTCATTATAGTACAACGGTTTGATTTGTCTGATCTTAGCAATTCTTTTTAGCTAGCTACATAGCCGTCTTTGTATCAAAGATAATTGTGTAGTTTCGCGTAATTATCGTAATTCGTCGTCCTAACGTAGTCAACACTGCTATCTGGCCAGCAGCTAGCCAGCTAGCCGTCTACCGAATAGCAGCACTGTAGAAACTATTACATTCAACGGAACGACTTGATTAGTGTAGTGTTAGCTAGCTACATAGTTGTCTTTGCTGTCCTCGTTTCCAAGATAATTGTGTAGTTTAGAGTGTGTAGTTTAGTTTAGAGTGATTATCGTAATTTACCGAGGTTAGCTAGCCAGCTATTTGTCGTCCCTCTTAACGTAGGAACCAACAGCAACGTCTACGTTACCGAATAGCAGCACTGTAGAGACTATTACATTAGGAACGACGGAACGACTTGGTTAGTGTAGTGTTAGCTAGCTACATAGTTTGTCTTTGCTGTCAAGATAATTGTGTAGTTTGAGTAATTGTCGAGGTTACTAGCCAGTTACCGAGGCTACCTAGCCAGCTACACTTTCAAACTAAGTCAACACGCAGCCACTGCTAGCTAGCCTACTTCAGCAGCACTGTATCATTTTAGTCAATAAGATTTCTTGCAAAGTAAGTTTAACTTTCTGAACATTCGAGACGTGTAGTCCACTTGTCATTCCAATCTCCTTTGCATTAGCGTACCCTCTTCTGTAGCCTGTCAACTATGTGTCTGTCTATCCTCTTCTTCCTCTCTGCACAGACCACACAAACGCTTCACACCGCGTGGCCGCTGCTGGTGGTCCAGCGGCACAACCACGTGGAGTTCCAGGTCTCGGCAGCCTCTGGAACTGCCGATCTGCGGCCAACAGGCAGAGTTCATCTCAGCCTATGCTTCCCTCCAGTCCCTCGACTTCTTGGCACTGACGGAAACATGGATTACCACAGATAACACTGCTACTCCTACTGCTCTCTCCTCGTCTGCCACGTGTTCTCGCACACCCGAGAGCTTCTGGTCAGCGGGGTGGTGGCACTGGATCCTCATCTCTCCCAAGTGGACATTCTCTCTTTCTCCCTGACCATCTGTCTATCGCTCCTTTGAATTCCATGCTGTCACAGTTACCAGCCCTTTCAAGCTTAATCCTTATCATTTATCGCCCCCAGGTTCCCTTGGAGAGTTCATCAATGAGCTTGACGCCTTGATAAGCTCCTTCCTGAGGATGGCTCACTCTCACAGTTCTGGGTGACTTTAACCTCCCCGTCTCCTTTGACTCATTCCTCTCCTCACCCTCTCACTTCCCCCTACTCACAAGGCAGGCAATACGCTTGACCTCATCTTTACTAGATGCTGTTTTCCACTAATCTCATTGCAACTCCCCTCCAAGTCTCCGACCACTACCTTGTATCCTTTTCCTCTCGCGCTCATCTAAACTTCCACACTGCCCCTACTCGGATGGTATCGCGCCGTCCCAACCTTCCGCTCTCTCTCCCCGCTACTCTCTCCTCTTCCATCCTATCATCTCTTCCCTCTGCTCAAACCTTCTCCACTATCTCCTGATTCTGCCTCCTCAACCTCCTCTCTCCCTTTCTGCATCCTTTGACTCTCTATGTCCCTATCCTCCAGCGCGGCTCGGTCCTCCCCTCCTGCTCCGTGGCTCGACGACTCATTGCGAGCTCACAGAACAGGGCTCCGGGCAGCGAGCGAAAATGGAGGTTAAACTCGCCTCCTGCGGACCTGGCATCCTTTCACTCCCTCTCTCTACATTCTCTTCTCTGTCTCTGCTGCTAACCACTTTCTACCACTCTAATTCAAGCATCTGCTCTAACCCTAGGAACTCTTTGCCACCTTTCTCCCTCCTGAATCCTCCTCCCCTCCCCCCCCTCCCTCTCTGCTGATGCTTTCGTCAACCATTTTGAAAGAAGGTCGACGACATCCGATCCTCGTTTGCTAAGTCAAACGACACCGCTGGTTCTGCTCACACTGCTACCCTGTGCTTTGACCTCTTTCTCCCTCTCTCTCCAGATGAAATCTCCGGTCTTGTGACGGCCGGCCGCCAACAACCTGCCGCTTGACCTATCCCTCCTCTTCTTCTCAGACCATTTCCGGAGAACTTCTCCCTTACCTCACCTCGCTCATCAACTCATCCTTGACGCTGGCTACGTCCTTCCGCTTCAGGAGCGAGAGTTGCACCCTCTGAAAAAACCTACACTCGATCCCTCCGATGTACAACTACAGACCAGTATCCTTCTTTCTTTTCTCTCCAAAATTTTGAACGTGCCGTCCTTGGCCAGCTCTCCTCGCTATCTCTCTCAGAATGACCTTCTTGATCCAAATCAGTCAGGTTCAAGACTAGTCATTCAACTGAGACTGCTCTTCTCTGTGTCACGGAGGCGCTCCGCACTGCTAAAGCTAACTCTCTCTCCTCTGCTCTCATCCTTCTAGACCTATCGGCTGCCTTTGATACTGTGCCATCAGATCCTCCTCTCCACCTCCTCGAGTTGGGCATCTCCGGCGCGCCCAGCTTGGATTGCGTCCTACCTGACAGGTGCTCCTACCGGTGGCGTGGCGAGAATCTGTCTCCGCACCACGTGCTTTCACCACTGGTTCCCCCAGGGCTCTGTTCTAGGCCTCTCTATTCTCGCTATACACCAAGTCCATTGGCTCTGTATCCTCACATGGTCTCTCCTATCATTGCTATGCAGACGAACACAATTAATCTTCTCCTTTCCCTTCTGATAACCAGGTGGCGAATCGCATCTCTGCATGTCTGGCAGACATATCAGTGTGGATGACGGATCACCACCTCAAGCTGAACCTCGGCAAGACGGAGCTGCTCTTCTCCGGGGAAGGACTGCCCGTTCCATGATCTTGCATCACGGTTGACAACTCCATTGTGTCCTCCTCCCCAGAGCGCTAAGAATTGGCGTGATCCTGGAACACCCTGTCGTTCTCAACCAACATCAAGGCGGTGACCCGTTCCTGTAGGTTCATGCTCTAAAACATTCGCAGAGTACGACCTGCCTCACAAAGGAAGCGGCGCAGGTCCTAATCCAGGCACTTGTCATCTCCCGTCTGGATTACTGCAACTCGCTGTTGGCTGGGCTCCCTGCCTGTGCGATTAAACCCCTACAACTCATCCAGAACGCCGCAGCCCGTCTGGTGTTCAACCTTCCCAAGTTCTCTCACGTCACCCCGCTCCTCTCTCCACTGGCTTCCAGTTGAAGCTCGCATCCGCTACAAGACCATGGTGCTTGCCTCGGAGCTGTGAGGGAACGGCACCTCCGTACCTTCAGGCTCTGATCAGGCCCTACACCCAAACAAAGGGCACTGCGTTCATCCACCTCTGGCCTGCTCGCCTCCTACTCTGAGGAAGTACAGCTCCCGCTCAGCCCAGTCAAAACTGTTCGCTGCTCTGGCACCCCAATGGTGGAACAAACTCCCCCACGACGCCAGGTCAGCGGAATCAATCACCACCTTCCGGAGACACCTGAAACCCCACCTCTTTAAGGAATACCTAGGATAGGATAAAGTAATCCTTCTAACCCACCCCCTTAGAGTTAGATGCACTATTGTAAAGTGGTTGTTCCACTGGACATCATAAGGTGAATGCACCAACTTGTAAGTCGCTCTGGATAAGAGCGTCTGCTAAATGACTTAAATGTAAATGTAAATAGGCCAACGATAAGGGGAGACACAAATAGAATATGACGTCCATCTAAACTGGAGGAGGAAATTATTGTCCAAAAACAAACTTAAGTGGTACTGACCCAACAATGAGAATGAGTGTGAATATGCGCAGTGTGCATATTCATATGGCCGATGCTGTCACGCCCTGACCTTAGAGAGCTTTTTATGTCTCTATTTTGGTTTGGTCAGGGTGTGATTTGGGTGGGCATTCTATGTTCTGTATTTCTAGGTTTTGTATTTCTTTGTTTCTGGCCGAGTGTGGTTCCCAATCAGAGGCAGCTGTCTTTCGTTGTCTCTGATTGGGGTTCATCTTTAGGCAGCCCTTTCCCTTTTTCTGTTTGGGATCTTGTTCTTTGTTTGTGTGCAGGTAGTTTGCACAACGAAGCTGTTCGGTCGGTATATTCTTTATTGTTTTGTCTTTTCTTAAGTTTCACTTCGTTAATAAATTATGTTGAACACAAAGAACGCTGCGCCTTGGTCTCATCCTTCCGACGACACCCGTTACAGATGCTCTCAGCTGGTGGCCGATGCTCTCCACTGGTGCCAATAAGATAGACTATAGGGCCTACTGTTTGTTTCTGAATTAAATTGAACATTTTGATAACTAAAATACTAATGTATTTTCATTGCTTCTCTTTACAGCAATAGCCATTTGCTTTCCAAACTATGTTTTCCTGCGATTGAATTTAGAAATACTGTAATATGCCTCTGCTTTTCAGTGACAKTTGCAACTCAACAATCATCTATTTTGTATTTGCAGCGCTCGCGGCCTTTCCTTCCGACTGAAGTTAATGATCCTCTGTGGCCAAATCATGCTTAAGTAATCCATTTTGAATTATTGTAGATGGGAGTAGGCTAATTAGGCAATATCATTTAATAAATTTAATTCAAATTACTTTGGGATATCTACTATCTCCCATAGTAGAAAAGTTTACCTACTCTATTGGTCAGCTTGTCGAGAAAGRAATAGCACAAACAGACTCTAGGAGAGTTGTGGGACGATATATCTCAAATTCATAAAACCAGTAGGCCTAGGTGCCATACATTTTTTTTAAGCAATGAATCTGATGCAACAGATCAGAACGTTTAGCTTAAAACGTTGATAAACTATTTCTTAACATTATTATGGCAGAAATACGCACAAGGCAGTAGGCTACGCACACATTTGTATTTGGCTACCGGACAATGAAAGAAAGTTGAAAAACCAATAGAACATGAGAAATAAGCTACTAGTTTTAATGTCAGAATAAAATGATTGCGTCCACTGAGTGAGATTTTTCCTTGGCTACATTGAAGCAAGGTAAAACATGCTTCATAATATGTAATAAAATGCTCAGGTTTCAAACAACTAAGTAGCCACAGTATATGTTATAAAAATGTATACTGCCTCCAGCTCAGTGCAAAGTGGTGTGAAAATCACAAATATTAGCTCTTTTTAAATTGTGGCCAAAAAACTAACATCCTAATGGCTGTCAAATGTGCTTCCACCAAGTATTGCTTCAGGGGCGCAAATATTTATGCAATCCAGACATCTCCAGATGTTTTTTTAAATTGTTGTTAATAGACTGTACATCTAATCATTGTCTCTCCTCAATGACTAGGCACTGTATGCCTGTTTTACCATAATATACAACGATATCTGGTCTTACCTCTTTAAGTGGGCCATGAGATAACACAGTGTTTCACAGTGTGCAGGTGGCAGCAGCTTCAGACCTTCATGATGGGCCTCCAACCGCTTGTCTGGATCCGTTATCTCTAGAACCCGAGAAATGCACACAGTCAGCGTCTGCAGTACAGGAACCATAATACACACACCCAATAACAAAAATTCATAAAACGTGCTAAGTTTAGGACTAACTTGCTGCCTCCATGAACCTTGGGTAGGCGTCGTACGTGATAAGAGGAATAGGTAAATCCCTGAAATACAGTTTCAGTGCGCCAGTGATTATGTTGATGTCTTCATACACATTCACAGAAATGTCCGCCTTTTCACCATCTATTGGGAGACAGAGGGAGGATTTTAACTTGGCTATAGATGGGGCAGTTAATTAAAAGATGCCACAAAGGTTGCAAGTATCCAAAGGGATAACTTAGAATGACATAGTTCTGTGGCTGTGCAGCCGGTCTAGAGATTATAAACTCAGTTGACACTCAATTGCAGTTATCAGGTAAGGCCAATCAACAATGAAATAACTGTAATTAATGAACAATGAAATCATTTTTTTGTACAACCTAGTTCTCCCGAATCTTGCAACAATAGTCCTTGAAAAATGCTGTCCAGGCCTAAGTCCAATTGATACCCACTGACTGCCCCACCCAGAAAGCAGGCAACTGAATGAGATACAGTGGCAAAGGAAAAAGGACCTTGCCTCTGTCGAAAGCCAGCTTCACATCTTCAATCAGATCACTGAAGCCTGAGATTCTGTACAGGCCCTCAGACTGAACACCTCCAGTTAGAGGAGGAGGGGAGAGAAAGACAATGACGGATTAAACGGCTTTACATTTTCATCAAATTAACATCTCTCATCAGGAAATTTGAACAAAGTAACATGAACATTGTTACTGGAGGATGTCAAACCATAACCCTATATAAAAAAAAACATACCAAGTGGGTCATTTTCTACTGCTCACCTCTAGACTCAATCTCTTGTATGCACATGTCCACCACCATGGGTCGCTTGGAATTGTGGGCTTTTACCAGTGTCGTAAGGTCACAACTGTATACTTTCTTGACATGCTTGAGGTCAGGCTTGCAGTCATTTGGCACCATTTTGGAACACTGCTTGTGGACATTCAAACCGCAATCTGGGGGGGAAAAAAGAAGGGATTTGCAAAAATGCTGTATCATTTAATTTAACCTTTATTTAGGCAGGGGAGTCCTGCCTAAATGAAGTCTCATTATCACAATTAAAAATGGCAGGTAGTAGAGCAGCAGCACTAAAGTATTATTATGTTACAATACATAAAGACTGTCCTCAATGTTATTTCCAATTGGAGATGAATTGTGTATTTATTTAATTGGACCTTTATTTATGCAAGCGGTCCCATTGAGATCAATCTCCTTTGCAAGGGAGCCCTGTATTACAAGAGCATCAAGCAATTACACATTAGAAAGAGAGACAAATAGTTCTAATCAAGAAAAAGTACAAGAGTAAGAACCCACTCTCATGCACATCATTTCTTAAGTTCTCTGATCAATTTGCCCTTAAAGTGGCATTGAAAACTAGAGCATGATGTCAGTTCCGGGTGGGTTGCCAAGGCTGCTGGTGTCACCTTGAGCACTCAAGAGAAGAATAGAAAAAGCAAGATCTAACTCCACTYTTAATTATTTCCTAGCGAAAATAAAGCATTAAGCAGTGGTAGTTTTTTTGTTGTTGTATGGAAGGCAAATTGGAAAGTGTCAAACATACATTTATTGCTAACTTGCTTCGTTAGGCCTATTTGAAATAATTAAAGTTTCATAATGCTTAGGTTGTTACAGCCACGTATGCCAGTGCCAATGTACTGGCGTTAGTGAATGCTCTTGACATCCTGCCAACTTTGAGAAAAATTACTATCGGAGTGGTATTTGTGTTGGCTGATAAAGAACCTAGAATACAGCACACACATGCACCCACAGACAGCAGTCTAAATCCTGTGACGTCAGCTTCTTTCTCAGTGCAAGGTCAGTGGTGAGATGACGCTTTGATATGATTTGGCATCTTACGGTCAAGGATGAAAAGGTTAGTAGGCAATGAACTAATGACCACCACGTGATCTTGAGACACACACGTTTATATGACAAGCTTTTTTCATTAAATTTGACACACAAGCTTTGGTGTTGTTCCTCACAGGCATTGCCTCTGTCGAACAGAGTTTCTGAAAAGAGTTTCCAGATCAAATCACTCATATCCTTAAGCCGAAATCACATGGGGAGACTTCCGTCAACGGCGTGAAATTTGCGTGTGAGTGTAGCAAGCCTCCGTGCCAGGAAAAGCCGTAATAAACAGTTATATTACTCCTTGAAATTAGTCTCTCCAGACAGACTAGTTGCCTCCCACAATGTACCAATGCTCCAGCTTACACATCTGTAGAAGTTCCGGCATCAGTTAGGACAGAGGTGCAAGATAAAAAATGATTACAAGGGTTTGAGTGAGAGGTCTAACTGGTGTCTCAAAGTGGCCATACACACGTCTCCAATCTAATTCCAAAGCACTTTTATTACTACAGGAAAGAGCCTTCAACTTTTTCCCCCCTCTCCTAGCATTGTCATTGAAGAAATAAAGCAAGCACACTTGTCGTTTTTTGTTTGGAACAAAGCCCTGCATCCCCGCCATCACACAATTAGTGTCGATGTTAAGCGATTAGACCTGGCTCGCAGTCGGCGTTTCAATTCATCCCGAAGATGTTCAATGGGCTCTGTGCAGGCCAGTCAAGTTCTTCCACACCGATTGACAAACCATTTCTGTATGGACCTTGCTTGGTGCACAGGTGCATTGTCATGCTAAAAGAGGAAAGGGCCTTCCCCAAACTGTTACTACAAAGTTGAAAGCACAGAACAGTCTAGAATGTCATTGTATGCTGTAGCGTAAATATTTCCATTCACTGGAACTAAAGGGCCTAGCCCGAACCTTGATAAACAGCCCCAAACCATTATTCCTCCTACACCAAGCTTTACAGTTTGCACTATGCCTTGTGGCAGATAGCATTCTCCTGGCATCCGCCAAACCCAGATTCGTCCAACGGACTTGCCAGATGGTGAAGCGTGATTCATCACTCCATCACTAACATTCACTTGTCAGAGACCAGCCACCCGGACAGGTGATGAAACTAGTGGGTTTGCACAACCAAAGAATTTCTGCACATACTGTCAGAAACCATCTCAGGGAAGCTCATCTGCGCGCTYGTCTTCCTCACGAGGGTCAGACTGCAGTTCGGCGTTGTAACCGACTTCAGTGGGCAAATGCTCACCTTTGATGGTCACTGGCACGCTGGAGAAGTGTGCTCTTTACAGATGAATTCCGGTTTCAACTGTACTAGGCAGATGGTTGACAGCGTGTATGGCGTCGTGTGGGCGAGCGGTTTGCTGATGTCAATGTTGTGAACAGAGTGCCCCATGGTGGCGGTGAGGTTATGCTATGGGCAGGCATAAGCTACAGACAACCAACGCAATTGCATTTTAACGATGGCAATTTGAATTCACAGCGATACGGTGATGAGATCCTGAGGCCCATTGTCATGCCATTCATCCGCCGCCATCACATGATAATGCACAGCCACATGTCGCATTTTGGGATGCTCTGGATCGATGAGTCCAACAGCGTGTTCCAGTTCCCGCCAATATCCAGCAATCTTTATTCCCAGTCATGTGAAATCCATAGATTAGGACCTAATGAATATATTTCAGTTGACTGATTTCCTTATATGAACTAACTCCTTAAAATCTTTGAAATTGTTGCCTTGATATTTTTGATCAGTATATGTAGACAAATAAAAGTAGGCTAGTTATTCAATGTGAGCAGAGTTTCTCATCTAAACTGTATTGCACGCTGCACTCCCAAGTGGTGCAGCGTCTAAAGCACTGCATCTCAGTGCTTGTGGCGTCACTACAGACACCCTTGTTCAAATCCAGGCTGTATCACAACCGGCCGTGATTGGGAGTCCCATAGGGCGGCTCACAATTGGCCAACGTCGTCCGGGTTTGGCCGGTGTAGGCCATCATTGTAAATAAGAATTTGTTCTTGTTCCCTTGGGTAGGGGCAGCATTCGGAATTTGGGATGAAAAGCATGCCCAAATTAAACTGCCAGCTACTCATCCCCAGAAGATAAGATTAGCATATTATTAGTATATTTKGATAGAAAACACTCTGAMGTTTCTAAAACTGTTTGAGTCATGTCTGTGAGTATAACAGAACTAATTTAGCAGGCAAAACCCAGAGGACAAACCATTCAGATTTCTTTTTTTTGAGGTCACTCTCTTTTCAATCAGATTTCTAAGGGACCTTCTTGCAGTTCCTACCGCTTCCACTTGATGTCAACAGTCTTTAGAAATTGGTTGAGGTTATTCCTTTGTGTAATGAAGAAGTACGGCCATCTTGAAGGAAGGTCACTCAAAGTGTCCTGTTAGATAGAGGCGCGTGACCAGAAAGCATGCTACAGATTGTTTTAATCCTGTATTGAACACAGATCATCCCGTCTTCAATTTGATCGATTATTTACGTAAAAAAATACCTAAAGTTGTATTACAAAAGTAGTTTGAAATGTTTTGGCAAAGTTTACTACATGTAACTTTTGAGATATTTTGTAGTCATGTTTCACGAGTTGGAACCGGTGTTTTTCTGGATCAAACGTGCCAATTAAATGGACATTTTGGATATATATCGACGGAATTAATCGAACAAAAGGACCATTTGTGATGTTTATGGGACATACTGGAGTGCCAACAACAGAAGCTCGTCAAAGGTAAGGCATGAATTATATTTTTTATTTCTGCGTTTTGTGTCGCGCCTGCAGGGTTGAAATATGCTTCTCTCTGTTTGTTTACAATGGTGCTAACTCAGATAATAGCATCGTTTGCTTTCGCCGAAAAGCCTATTTGAATTCTGACATGTTGGCTGGATTCACAACCAGTGTAGCTTTAATTTGGTATCTTTCATGTGTGATTTAATGAAAGTTTGATTTTTATATTAATTTTTATAGTAATTAATTTTTAAATTTGGCGCTTTGCATTTTCTCTGGCTTTTTGCCAAGTGAGACAGTAGCGTCCCACCTAAACTCAGATTTTTGGATATAAATTTGAACTTTACCGAACAAAACATACATGTATTGTGTCCTATGAGTGTCATCTGATGAAGATCATCAAAGGTTAGTGATTAATTTTATCTCTATTTCTGCTTTTTGTTACTCCTCTCTTTGGCTGGAAAAATGGCTGTCTTTTTCTGAGACTTGGCTYTAACCTAACATAATCGTTTGGTGTGCTTTCGTCGTAAAACCTTTTTGAAAATCGGCCACTGTGGCTGGATTTACAACAAGTGTATCTTTAAAATGGTGTAAAATACTTGTATGTCTGAGGATTTGGGATTTCTGTTGTTTTGAATTTGGCGCCCTGCAGTTTCACTGGCTGTTGACGAGGTGGGACGCTACCGTCTCACGTACCCTAGTGAGGTTAACTGACTTGCCTGGCTAAATAAAACAAATAATCWGAATAATGCATTCACAAGTGTACAACAAAATGCTATCTACTTGTATTATGGTATTTATTGCAGGGCTTCAGAGAGACACAATTCCCCTCAGAGAGGGGTGTGGTATAGAAGTGTCCACATCTACCTTTTTTCTCAATCCACACACACTCTCCCATAATGACAAAGCGAAAAGTTTACTTTAAAAAAAGATACCTTATTTAGATAAAGTACCAGTCAAAAGTTTGGACACTCATTCAAGGGTTTTTCTTTATTTTTACTATTTTCTACATTGTAGAATAATAGTGAAGACATCAAAACTATGAAATAACATATGGAATCATGTAGTAACAAAAAAAAGTATTGAACAAACCTAAATATATTTAATWTTCTTCAAATAGCCACCCTTTGCCTTGATGACAGCTTTGCCCACTCTTGGCATTCGCTCTACCTGCTTCACCTGGAATGCTTTTTCAATAGTCTTGAAAGAGTTCCCACATATGCTGAGCACTTCTTGGCTGCTTTTCTTTCACTCTGCGGTCCAACTCATGCCAAAGCATCTCTATTGGGTTGAAGTTGGGGGATTGTGGAGGCCAGGTCATCTTATGCAGCAATCCATCACTCTCCTTCTTGGTCAAATAGCCCTTACGCAGCCTGGAGGTGTGTTGGGTCATTGTCCTGTTGAAAAACAAATGATAGTCCCACTAAGCGCAAACCAGATGGGATGGCATATTGGTGCAGAATCCTGTGGTAGCCATGCTGGTTAAGTGTGCCTTGAATTTTAAATAAATCACAGACAGTGTCACCAGGAAAGCACACCCCACAACTCCATACCTCCTCCTCCATGTTTCACGGTGGGAACCACACATGCGGAGTTAATCCTTTCACGAACTCTGCGTATCACAGACATGGTGGTTGGAACCAAAAATCGATTTGGACTCAGCAGATGAAAGGACAGATTTCCACCGGTCTAATATCCATCACTCATGTTTCTTGGCTTAAGCAAGTCTCTTCTTATTATTGGTGTCCTTTACTAGTGGTTTCTTTGCAGCAAAATTAAGGCCCGATTCACGCAGTCTCCTCTGAACAGTTGTTGTTGAGCTGTCTGTTACTTGAACTCTGAAGCATTTATTTGGGCTGAAATTGAGGCTGGTTAACTCCAATGAACTTATCGTCTGCAGCAGAGGTAACTCTGGGTCTTCCTTTCCTGTGGCGGTCCTCATGAGAGCCAGATTCATCATAGCGCTAGATGGTTTTTGCGACTGTACTTGAAGAAACTTGAAGAAACAAAGTTCTTGAAATTTTCCGAATTGACTGAAAGTTCATGTTTTTAAAGTAAAGATGGACTGTCGTTTCTCTTTGCTTATTTGAGCTTTTCTTGCCATAATATGGACTTGGTCTTTTACCATTTTTTAAATTGGACCTTTATTTAAAACTTCTTAGAGCTAGGGTCTATTTTCCTGAATTTCCGCCTGACTGACGTGCCCAAAGTAAACTGCCTGTTATTCAGGCCCAGAAGCCAGGATATGCATATATTGGTAGCATTGGATAGAAAACACTTTGAAGTTTCTAGAAATGTTACAATAATGTCTGAGACTATAACACAATTGATATGGCAGGTGAAATTCCAAAGAGAAACCAACCAGATATTATAATTTTTTTTAGCTCCCAGGCTGTGGGTTCTATGTAATTCCAGCTCCCAGATTGCAATTCCTATGGCTTCCACTAGATGTCAATAGTCTTTGTTCATTCTTTCAGGCTTGTTTCTTCAAAAATTAGCAAGAAGTTAGAGTTTTTGTACAAAGACTCCAGGTTCAAAATCAGTCTGTTGGCGCGTGGTGAAGAGGATGCACGCTTATTCATTTTACTTTCTATTGAACATACTTCTTTCCGTATGAAATATTATAGTTTATTTACATTTCAGGATACCTGAAGATAAATTAGAAACATAGTTTGACTTGTTTGAACAAAGTTTAGCGGTAACTTTTTGGACTCCTTTGTCTGCATGTTGAACGAGTGGATTACTGAAATCGATGGCGCCAACTAAACAGACTTTTTGGGATATAAAGAAGRATTTTATCTAACAAAACGACCATTCATGTTGTAGCTGGGACCCTTGGGATTGCAAAAGAGGAAGATTTTCAAAAGTAAGTGATTTATTTAAAATCGCTATTTGTGATTTTATGAAGCCTGTGCTGGTTGAAAAATATGTTGATGTGGGGCGCTGTCCTCAAACCATCACATGGTATGCTTTCGCTGTAAAGCCTATTGTAAATCGGACAACGCAGTTAGATTAACAAGAATGTAAGCTTTTAAATGATATAAGATACTTGTATGTTCATGAATGTTAATATTACGATTATTTATTTGAATTGCACGCCCTCCAATTTCACCGGATGTTGTTGACAGGTGTCCCGCCCTATTAACTAGGCAAGTCAGTTAAGGACAAATTCTTATTTACAATGACGGCCTACCCCAGCCAAACCCAGACGATGTTGGGCCAATTGTGCGCCGCCTTATGGGACTCCCAATAACGGTCGGTTGTGATACAGCCTGGAATCGAACCAGGGTCTGTAGTGACGCCTCTAGCACTGAGATGCAGTGCCTTAGACCACTGTGCCACTCGGGAGCCGGCACTGCATCTCAACATTTATAGCGCATAGAATTAAAACGGTATTGTTGGATATTATGAATTCTAAATCAGACAGGTTTTTTAAATGGAAGATACATTGGAGATAATATAAGGCAAGTATTGGAAACAATAGAACACTATGAAAAATCTGGTAAACCAGGCCTGCTATTCATAGCGGACCTTAAAATCCGACTGGAGTTTATATATAAATGCCTGCAACATTTCAATTTAGGAGAATCTCTTATAAAATGGGTTAAAATCATGTATAGTAACCCTAGGTGTAAAATAGTAAATAATGGCTACATCAAAGTTTTACACGGTCAAGAGTAAAACAAGGTTGTCCACCATTTGTTTATTTTACCTTTATTTAACCAGGTAGGCCAGTTGAAAACAAGTTCTCATTTACAACTGCGACCTGGCCAAGATAAAGCAAAGCGACAAAAACCAACAGAGTTACATGGAATAAACAAACGTACAGTCAATAACACAATAGAAAATCTGTATACAGCGTGTGCAAATGAAGTAAGGATGTAAGGCAATAAATAGACCATAGTGGCGAAGTAATTACAATTTAGCAATTAACACTAGTGATAGATGTGCAAGTAGAAATACTGGTGTGCAAAAGAGCAGAACATAAACAAATATGAGGATGAGGTAGGTAGTTGGTTGGTTGGATAGGCTATTTACAGATGGGCTGTGTACAGCTGCAGCTTTCGGGAAGCTGCTCTGACAGCTGATGCTTGAAGTTAGTGAGGGAGACATAAGTCTCCAACTTCAGTGATTTTTGCAATTAGTTCCAGTCATTGGCAGCAGAGAATTGGAAGAAAAGGCGGTGTTGCCAAAGGAGGTGTTGGCTTTGGGAATGACCAGTGAAATATACCTGCTGGAGCGCTTGCTACGGGTGGGTGTTGCTATGGTGACCAGTGAGCTGAGATAAGGCGGAGCTTTACCTAGCAAAGACTTATAGATAACCTGGAGCCAGTGGGTTTGGCAACGAATATGTAGTGAGGACCAGCCAACGAGAGCATACAGGTCGCAATGGTGGGTAGTATATGTGGCTTTGGTGACAAAACGGATGGCACTGTGATAGACTGCATCCAATTTGCTGAGTAGAGTGCTGGAGTTTATTTTGTAAATGACATCGAAGTCAAGGATCGGTAGGATAGTCAGTTTTATGAGGGTATGTTTGGCAGCTTGAGTGAAGGAGGCTGGCTATGTTGCGAAATAGGAAGCCGATTCTAGATTTAATTTTGGATTGGAGATGCTTAATATGAGTCTAGAAGAAGAGTTCACAGTCTAGCCAGACACCTAGGTATTTATAGTTGTCCACATATTCTAAGTCAGAACCGTCCAGAGTAGTGATGCTAGGCGGTCGGGCGGGTGCGGGCAGCGATTGGTTGAAGAGCATGCATTTAGTTTTACTAGCATTTAAGAGCAGTTGGAAGCCACGGAAGGAGTGTTATGGCATTGAAGCTCATTTGGAGGTTTGGCATATCTATTTAATATGGCCATCAAAATGTTAGCTATTAAAATCAGATCCAACAATAATATCAAGGGATTAGAAATACAGGGCTTAAAAAYAAATGTGTCATTTAGAGGTCGACTGATTAATCGGAATGGCCGATTAATTAGGGCCGATTTCAAGTTTTCATAACAATCGGAAATCGGTATTTTTGGGCGCCGATATGCCGATTTTTTTTAGACCTTTATTTAACTAGGCAAGTCAGTTAAGAACACATTCTTATTTTCAATGACGGCCCAGGAACGGTGGGTTAACTTCTTGAGAATACAGGGGGTGCTGTTTTCGCATTAGCATAATTTGCTCTACAGATTAAACTGCCTCTTATTCAATTATTGCTCTTACTATATGCATATAATTAATACCATTGGATAGAAAACAATCTCTAGTTTCTAAAACCGTTTCAATTTTGTCTCTGAGTGAAACAGAAGTCATTTGACAGCACTTTCCCTGACCAAGAAGAAGAATGCAAGATGTGTATGCTCGCTTCAACGCTCTGCCTATATATGGTCACGCCACCTATGACCCGAAACACACTTCATTCGTCTTCCTCTGGGTGTCAAGAGGACGTCAGAGGAGAAATTTTTTGTTTATCTTGTACTGACGTGAAATAAGACCTATTTCTTTGGCGTGACCGACAACTTCCGGTTCTCTGAATCGCGCGATTTGGAGGTGCGATTGTCTACTGTTTTGCTGCCGTTACRGATGAAAACTATCTCYGTYTCGAAGTTTGTTTGATACATGTGACCATATCATCGTAATGTATGTTTTTTCAATATAGTTTAATCAGATTATTTGAATTTTTTCGGGAGTTTTGCAAGAAGAGAGATAGGTACGGTCGACTGGCACTTCGGATCGTCCAAGTAAAAAGTCACAGAAGACCGAACAACGGCCAGC
>NC_036867.1:27033740-27109947 GCF_002910315.2 Salvelinus sp. IW2-2015 | reverse complement strand
CTTGGCTACAGAACATGAGAACATATAGAAAGCTGTGTGGTTCCTTTTTAACATGAGTCAAAATATTCCCAGGTAAGAAGTTTTAGGTTGTAGTTATTATAGGAATTATAGGACTTATTTCCCTCTATACCATTTGTATTTCATTAACCTTTGACTATTGGATGTTCTTATAGGCACTTTAGTATTGGCAAGTATAACAGTATAGCTTCCGTCCCTCTCCTCGCTCGTCCCTGGGCTCGAACCAGCAACACAACGACAACAGCCCCATCGAAGCAGCGTTACCCATGCAGAGCAAGGGGAACAACTACTAGAAGGCTCAGAGCGAGTGACGTTTGAAACGCTATTAACGCGCGCTTAATAGCTACCATTTCACTTCGGGTTACACCCAGCCTCATCTCGGGAGTTGATAGGCTTGAAGTCATAAACAGCGCAATGCTTGACGCACAACGAAGGCTGCTGGCAAAAACGCACAAGTGCTTTTTGAATGAATGTTTACGCGCCTGCTTCTGCCTACCACCGCTCAGTCAGATACTTAGATACTTGTATGCTCAGTCAGATTATATGCAACGCAGGACATGCTAGATAATAACTAGTAATATCATCAACTATGTGTAGTTAAACTAGTGTTATGATTGATTGTTTTAATAAGATAAGTTTAATGCCTAGCTAGCAACTTACCTTGCTTACTGCATTCAGCGTAACAGGCAGTCTCCTTGTGGAGTGCAACGAGAGAGAGGCAGGCGTTTTTGCGTTGGACTAGTTAACTTAAGGTTGCAAGATTGTATCCCCCGAGCTGACAAGGTGAAATCTGTTGTTCTGCCCCTGAACAAGGACAGTTAACCTTTAACGAGTCACCAACCTGATCCGGAGCACCCCCCACTCCCCCCCCCCACTGAGTAGCATAGCTAGCATAGCGTCACAAGTAAATTGTAGCATCTAAATATCATTAAATCACAAGTCCAAGACACCAGATGAAAGATACAGATCTTGTGAATAAAGCCACCATTTCAGATTTTTTAAATGTTTTACAGGGAAGACACAATAGTAAATCTATTAGCTAACCACGTTCAGCAAAAGACACAATTTTTTTTACTCCAACAGTTTTTTCTGCGTCAGTAGCTATCACTAATTCACAAATAAAAATTATATATAGCCACTAACCAAGAACACAACTTCATAAGATGACAGGCTGATAACATATTTATGGTATAGCATAGTTTTTTTTTGAAAAATGTGCATTTTTCAAGGTATAAATCAAGTTCTACATTGCAGCTGCAAATCTGAAATAGTGCCGACGCAGCCAGAACAATTACAGAGACCAACGTCAATATAACTAATTACTCTTTCTTAAAACATTTCAGAAAAATACCACAGCGTTACAGATATTGAAAGCCCAACATCTGGTGAATCCAAACAATATTTCAGTTTATTAATATTTATATAGCGAAAACAAAATGTAGCGCTAAAATTAGCATAGCCACGCCAGCCAGAACCAGCTGGCGCCCACGACCAGTTCACCAGCACGACAGATATATGAAATAACATCGTAAATTTGGTCTTACTATTGCTATCTTTCAAGTCAGAATGTGATCAAGGTTTTCCTTAGTCCTGATGAAGTTCGTTCAATCCATTATAATGGCAACTTTACCCTCTTCGTTAGCATATTACTCGTCGACGGCCGATCTGATTCTCGCAACTGAAACGTTAGCTTTCTTACATAGCACATATTGCACTTTTACTTTCTTCTCCAACACTTTGTTTTTGCATTATTTAAACCAAATTGAACATGTTTCATTATTTACTTGAGGCTAAATTGATTTTTTTAATGTATTATAAGAAGTTAAAATAAGTGTTCATTCAGTATTGTTGTAATTGTCATTATTACAAATACAATTTAAAAATCGGACGATTAATCGGTATCGGCTTTTTTGGTCCTCCAATAATCGGTATCGGTATCGGGGTTGAAAAATCATATTTGGTCGACCTCTAGTGTCATTATATGCTGATTCATGTTTTCTTTTAAATCCACAAGTTGTATGCCTCAGAGGATCTAGATAATTTTACTAACCTCACCCTGATTAACTCTATAGTCATATCCCAGTTTACCTATTTGCTTATGGTCTTGCCTACACCTATAAAACAGTTTTTTAAAGTATATATATATGAGGAAAAACATTAAAATTGTATTTTGAACAGCAAGCCAGACAAAATTAAAATGTGCCTATTTATATAATGAATATGAATTTGGAGGGAAGAAATTATTAAATATTAAAGCATTAGACATCATACAAAAGTTATACTTAAATCCGAAATGGTTCTCTAGCAAATTCGGAAGAATGTCTCACCCTTTGTTCAAGAAACACCTCTTTCCCTTTATTCTGATTATTCTGATTATAACCTCTCACCTTCAGTAATTTGAAAAGGAAATCTCCCAAATATTGCTATTTTTAAAACAAGCCATAGAAAGTTGGTTGCAATTTCAATTTAATCCGCCAGAAAAAAAAAAAAGGTATAATCGTCATAAGTGGTGGAGTTGTCATACTAAAACATAACTAAAACATGAAAATGTCTGCTCTACCCAAAATTACAACTAACTAATTATCGCAAACATGTAAGAGGAAAGTGGAAGTGGGAAAGTGGGAAAAAGTCTGTCGGCCCTGCATTAAAGACCATAATTGATTCAAGAAAATTATGATAAATAAAAAAAGTATACCAGTTTCATTTACTGTAAGGACCAAAAAATTGACAGCCATGCCATATAGATAACTAAATAGTTGGGAAGAGATTTTTGACTTACCGATTCCATGACACATGATTTATGGCAAAACGACGCCAGATTCAAAACTCAATTTAAATTATATAGAATTCTTGCAACTAACAGAATGTTATTTATATGGGAGATACAACATTGCAGATAGCACTACTGGGCGATCTGAAAAGTCATAGTCAATCGATCAATAATATATATATATATATTTTAAAGATATGTATGCAAAAAAAATATGGGGGATTGGAAGTTATGCAGACAATTACATTGATGGAAGCACCAATCTGCAATATTAAAGCTGATCTACCCCCTAAATAAATATTAAAAATAAAAAAGCAAAAGGGCGGCTACTTCGAAGAATCTAACATTATTTGGTCACTACATGATTCCATATGTGTTATTTTAGTTTTGATGTCTTCACTATTATTCTACAATGTAGAAAATTGTAAAAATAAAGAAAAACCCTTGAATGAGTAGGTGTCCAAACCTTTGACTGGTACTATAAGTATTCAGACCCTTTGCTATGAGACTCGAAATTGAGTTATGAGGTCAAAGAAATTGTCCGTAGAGCTCCTAGATAGGATTGTGTCGAGGCACAGATCTGGGGAAGGGTACCAAAAAATGTCAGCAGCATTGAAGGTCCCCAAGAATCACTGTAGCATAGTATAACATTACTCTAAGACAAGAACACCACCTTAATTTATGGTTAGGAATAAGGTTAACGGTGTGGTTAAGGTTGGGGTTAAAATCACATTTTCAGAAGATAAATTATAGAAATAGGCGTGCTTTATGACTTTGTGGCTGTGGTAACTAGTGAAGATTTAGAATTAGCTTGACTTGAGTTACTGCCCTGATAACACAACCGTTGATGAAGCCGTCTGTTATGTGAAAAGTTGTATTAAAAAAACAAATAATGCTTTTATAAACAAGTAGGTTAATTACCCAGCCAAGCAGATATAAGAAGTTGTAGTAATTTTGGTTGTGAAAGGCATCATAAAAAAGCTTTGTCCTTCATAACAATGCAATTTACCACTTGATTAAATAAAATAACAATGGCTATATACAGGGGGTACTGGTACTGAGTCAATGTGCGGGGTACAGGTTAGTCGAGGTAATTTGTACATGTAGGTAGGGGTAAAGATAATAGATAATAAAAAGCAAGTAGCAGCAGTGTAAAAACAAAATGGGGGTGGAGGGTGTCAATGTAAATAGTCCGGGTGTCCATTTGATTAATTGTTAAGCAGTCTTATGGCTTTGGGTAAAAGCTGTTAACTTCTCTAGGATAGGGGGCAGCATTTTCACGTTTGGATGAAAAGCATGCCCAGAGTAAACTGCCTCCTACTCAGTCCCAGATGCTAATATATGCATATTATTATTAGTATTGGATAGAAAACACTCTGAAGTTTCTAAAACTGTTTGAATCATGTCTGACTATAACATAACTTATTTGGCAGGCAAAACCGAGGACAAACCATTCAGATTTGTATTTATTTAAGTCACTCTCTTTTCAATGGGTATTCATTGGGAATCCAGATTTCGAAGGGACCTTCCTGCAGTTCCTATCACTTCCACTGTATGTCAACAGTCTTTAGAAACTGGTTGAGGTTTTTCCTTTCAGAAATGAAGAAGTAGCCATGTTCAGAATGAGGCTCCAGTGAAGTGTACTGTTTGTTAGAGGCGCATGACCAGAAAGCATGCTACACATTGTTTTCTTCCGGTATTGAACACAGATCATCCCGTCTTCAATTTGATCGATTATTTACGTWAAAAAATACCTAACGTTGTATTACAAAAGTAGTTTGAAATGTTTGGACAAAGCTTACAGGTAACTTTTGAGATATTTTGTAGTCACGTTGTGCAAGTTGGAACCGGTGTTTTTCTGGATCAAACGCGCCAAATAAATGGACATTTTGGATATATTGACGGAATTAATTGAACAAAAAGGGCCATTTGTGATGTTTATGGGACATATTGGAGTGCCAACAGAAGAAGCTCGTCAAAGGTAAGGCATGAATTATATCTTTATTTCTTCGTTTTATGTCGCGCCAGGAGGGTTGAAATATGATGGTCTGTGATTGTTAGCTGGGGTGCTATCCTCAGATAATAGCATTGTTTGCTTTCGCCGTAAAGCATTTTTGAAATCTGACACATTGGCTGGATTCACAACAAGTGTAGCTTTAATTTGGTATATTGAATGTGTGATTTCATGAAAGTTTAATTTTTATAGTAATATATTTGAATTTGGCGCTCTGATGGTGTTGGAGTCGTGTTTGGCCACACAGTCGTGGGTGAACAGGGTGTACAGTAGGGGACTAAGCACACCCCCCTGAGGCGCCTCAGTGTTGAGGATCAGTGTGGTAGATGTGTTGATGCAAATGTGTTATCAGCTTTTTATTTAATACATTTGCCAACATCTCTAATCACCTGTTTTTGCTTTGCAATTATGGGGTAAACAATTTAATCCATTTTACAATAATGCTGTAACATAACAAAATGTGGAAAAAGTCAAGGGGTCTGAATACTTCCCAAATGCATTGTAGGTTTGAATCTGTTTTCCCTAAAACAAAGGTTAAACAAAAATAAAACAACGGCAGTCAAGCACCCAAGCTAACTGGCTAACATTGATTAGCTTGCTAGCTACTTTAAATACAAAAATGAGAGAACAGATCACACTGACCATTTCACTCACCTTTCCAGAGCTGGTTAGACTATTTTCATGTTATCAAGAGGGTTAGTGATAGTCACTTACAGGCAACATTTCAATTCGTTTTTTTTAGCCAATATTTACTGGCACCTGTCATAACAGGCACAACTTGTCGTTCGTAAATTCATCACTTATTCTGCGCTCTGACACTCTCACACCAGAGTGCTCTGAACTCTAAATAGATTACCAGAGTGAAGTTACGAATGCCCTGTAGACACTTGTATGGTGCTGTATGTGACATCTCCTCAAAACCAGGTTAAACTAGCTGTGTGTAAAAAGACAAAAGACAAAGCAGAGATCACAGTTTGCTTCCCACCCTCCCTTTACCTGCACATTTCACTCCCTGAGCGATGAGGCCCCACATGAAGTTGGCACAATATTCACACCAGTGGGGTCCCCGGAAGGTGTGAACCTGCAGGGGAGAGGAAGAAAGGATGGAAAACTTGGTCACTCTCTTACTGGATGGAAGGATAGATGGACATACTAGGCTTTCCCCTGGCTCTCCACAGCCTGTGCACACTGAAGGAGCCAATTGGGAATTATCCCTGTGAGAGAGATAAGCAGCGCTAGAAAGCAGACTGGCAAGTCTTAATGGTGGTTGGAGTGTGGCGGGAGTGTTTGTGAGTACCATGGTTGACAATGCCATGATTATCACTGAAATCTAAACGGGACCACATCACAAACAAATGCCTAGTTCTGCCACGTATTGGCTAGACCAAATCAGAAATGCTCAACATTTATCTCCAGTGAAAAGGCTCATGATTACCAAAATATTTACCMAAAAAATAAAAATCACACCCCTTGTTTTAGATTGTTATTTTGTGAATGGGAACGTGGAGGATAGGCATCTTGTGCAGATGACAAGATAAACAACAAATGAGAAAACCCTAATGGACTGGTGTTAATGCAGTCTTGTTTTTTTTAAATCTCACAAAACAAAATTAATTATTGTGAAAATGTTATACCTTTTAAATTATACATATTTATGAATAAAATATGAATCCATTGAATTTATAAAAACAACAGATACGCAATATTTGAGGTTTTCACTTTATGTCCCATGCTCTAGTGCAGGTATTCCCAAACGGGAGCACGCACAATGCCGTCGGGGGAACACCAAAAAAAAAAGTGATTCACATTTTTTTTTTTTTATGTATGTATTGTCATGACCCGTTTGTCCCGTTAGGAGGGGGTAGTTTTATAACTAACACCCACGTTATAAATTCCGTGCAGAGGCTCCTCTCCTTCACCATGCAGTATKGAGAGAGTTTCACAGTAAAACAAAGGGCCCAATTCCAATACATCCCAGAATTTAAGAATTTAACATTATTCCTAATTTAGAGAATGTGGAAACRGTCGGTGGGAGGGCCAGCTACAATCCGTCCACTTTGTTCACCGTTGTGATGCCATGAAAAGACAGCACTGCCACATTACCCTAACTCTGTTTATACAAGGTCCTCTATTACGAGTCTTTTGGATAAAATGTTTGACAAAGTACAGTTGAAGTCCGAAGTTTACATACGCCTATAGCCAAATACATTTAAACTCAGTTTCACAATTCCTGAAATGTAATCCTACTAGAAATCCCCGATCTTAGGATCGTCACTTTATTTTAAGAATGTGAAATGTCAGAATAGAGAATTATTTCAGCTTTTATTTCTTTCATCACATTCCCAGTGGGTCAGAAGATTACATAAACTCAATTATTATTTGTAGCATTGCCTTTAAAATGTTTAACTTGGGTCAAACATTTCAGGTAGCCTTCCACAAGCTTCCCACAATACGTTTTGGCCCATTCCTCCTGACAGAGCTGGTGTAACAGTCAGGATTGTAGGCCTCCTTGCTCGCACACGCTTTTTCCAGTTCTGCCCACAAATGTTCTATAGGATTGAGGTCAGGGCTTTGTGATGGCCACTCCAATACCTTGACTTTGTCCTTAATCCATTTTGCCGGAAGTTTATGTCGGAAGTTCACATACACTTAGGTTGGAGTCATTAAAACTYGTTTTTCAACCACTCCACAAATATATATATATTTTAAAGTTACAGGCAATTCTCCACCTCTGTCATTCCAAAAACATAGAATATGCCAATCAAACAACCTCAAATGTGATATAACCACAGTAAAGGCAGTGAAAAAGGAAGAGCGGAAGAAGAAAAGTAAGAAGCGCTGAACAGGTAGGTTCAGGTCTTACCTTGAAATTGTGGACTTTCTCATACTTGGTCGCGTGGTCGTTGTCCTTCAGGGTGGCTCGACGTACCAGCGAGGTGAGCTGTGAATAGGCAAACAGTTTGAGAGGTTTCCAGAAGGTGGCAGGGGACTTCTGGGTCCCTGACCCCACCCTCAAACCCAGGCTGTGGCCAGAAGGTCCTTCTGCGCCCCCTTCATAGCCTTGTGTACCAGAGACTTCTTCCCCTCCCTGACTATGTACAACATGGTGGGTGGGTAATAAAAGATAAATTCCCCCCGTTTTCTCAGAGAACAGCTGAAGTGATGCCTACGTGGAGGACTGACAAAACTGGAGTGCGAGCTCACAGAAGTCAACTTGGAGCAGCTCAGAGCTAGCCTGTACTCAGCATCGCTGCTTGCATCATTAAAATCAATGCAGCAGGTAAACCAAAACAAGCCAACGAAAGCAGCAGGTAGAATCCACTAAGAATGCAAAGATCTGAAAGGAAAAAAATGAAAGTCGTTGGGAGTATTCCTTTAAATTACAGTGCCACATAGTTTTGTCCTTAACCCTGTGCTGGTCAGGGTGTCTGAAACGAGATTATTCCTCAAAAAATCCAGCTTGACTGGGTGCATCTATGCAGATGAGGTGTGTGGCGGAGTTAACCCGCTCCTCCCTATGTCGCACTGATACGGTCACTGGTGCACAGACAAAACCCAGAGTGAATACAGGCCATGGGGGGGAAAGCAAGAGAGTGAGCGCTGGTGGAGCATTGTGTCACTGCTGGATTTATGTCACATTAAGAATACGCCAATCAGAGAAAAGAACAGGCTCGGCTTTATCAACAGTGCTATAGTATATTCCTATTACCCCACAGGCAGAGTGAGTGAGAGATGAGAGGACTGAATGAGAGCTCAATCCTACAATACAGCTCAATGTTGCTTGACGCTGCCACTGTAGTTTCAGGGTTGAGAGACTGGGCATTAACAATCTGAATGCTACAAAAACATCTACCACATACAGAAAAAAAATCATTACAAATCCCAAAATGTTAGGATATGGTGCAATTGATTGAACTTTCAGACAACTAAGTCCTACATGGTTGTAACTTTCAGAGTAAAAACAACAATATAGGATCTGCATGTATTCAAAACAGCTATTTACCCAAAAATATTTGTCGTCATGTTACGCAACAGAGCTTCCTTTCAATTAGAATGAACCACACTTTAGTTAAAGAACACCATGCTTTCCTTAATATCATTTTAAACAAATGTGTTTGTGTTAGTGTTCTCCACGTAATTGCTCAATAATGGCTGATCCCTTGGCTGTGAAATGGAAACATTTCCATTTCACACCTGTACAGGTTACCCATTTGTAAATAAGTGAAACAGGACTAAATAAGCACCCCCTAATTATTATATTATTATTACAGTTGATCTAGGGCTATAATGCAAAGTGGTGCTGTTTAAAATGCCTCAATGACTGAGCAGCCAGCCACTCAAAATGGCACTCAAATCAGACAGTGCTGCTCCACTCCAGTCCAATGTGGCAGAACAGCATTCATCTCATTGGGAATCTAAGGTCATCATGATGAAATTGAGTGCTAGACTGGATTGTTGCATCCAGTACAATGTGGAAAACTCAGTTCCCACATATAATTGTTGGATTTAGAAGGTGGGTTGCTATGAATACACAATGATCCAATATAAATGATATACAGTGTATTCTGAAAGTATTCAGASCTCTTTACATTTTATAACCCACAATACAACATAATGACAAAGCAAAAACAGTTTTTGAAATGTTTGCAAATGTATGAAAAATAAAAATATCACATTTACATAAGTATTCAGACCCTTTACTTTGTTGAAGCACCTTTGGCAGCGATTACAGCCTCGTGTCTTCTTGGGTGTGACGMTACAAGCTTGGCACACCTGTATTTGGGGAGTCTCCTATTATCTGCAGATCCTCTCAAGCTCTGTCAGGTTGGATGAGGCGCATCGCTGCACAAGTATTTTCAGGTCTCTCCAGAGATCTTCAATTGGGTTCAAGTCCGGGCTTTGGCTGGACCACTCAAGGACATTGAGACTTGTCCCGAAGCCACTCATGCGTTGTCATGGCTGGGTGCTTAGCGTCGTTGTCCTGTTGGAAGGTGAACCGTCGCCCTAGTCTGAGGTCCTGAGCAGGTTTTCATCAAGGATCTCTGTACTTTTCTCYGTTCATCTTTCCCTCAATCCTGACTAGTCTCCCAGTGTCTGCCGCTGAAGAACATCCCCACAGCATGATGCTGCCACCACCATGCTTCACCGTAGGGATGGTGCCAGGTTTCCTCCAGATGTGACACTTGGTATTCAGGCCAAAGAGTTCAATCTTGGTTTCATCAGACCAGAGCTTCAGAGTTCTTTTGTGGAGATGGGAGAACCTTCCAGAAAGACAACCATCTCTGCAGCACTCCACCAATCAGGCCTTTATGGTAGAGTGGCCAGACGGAAGCCACTCCTCAGGAAAAGGCACATGACAGCCCACTTAGAGTTTGCCAAAAGGCACCTAAAGGACTCTCAGACCATGAGAAACAAGATTCTCTGGTTTGATGAAACCAAGTTTGAACTATTTGGCCTGAATGCCAAGTCTGGAGGAAACCTGGCACCATCCCTACGGTGAATGATGGTGGTGGAAGCATCACGCTGTGGGGATATTCTTCAGCGGCAGGGACTGGGAGATTAGTCAGGATCGAGGGAAAGATTAATGGAGCAAAGTACAGATAGATCCTTGACGAAAACCTGCTCCAGAGCGCTCAGGACCTCAGACTGGGACGAAGGTTCACCTTCTATCAGGACAACGACCCTAAGCACACAGCCAAGAAAATGCAGGAAGTGGCTTCGGGACAAGTCTCTGAATGTCCTTGAGTGACCCAGCCAGAGACTGGACGTGAACCCAATCAAACATCTCTGGAGAGACCTGAAAATAGCTCTGCAGCAACACTCCCCATCCAAGCCGACAGAGCTTGAGAGGATCTGTATGGGAGAATGGGAGAGGCTCCCCAAATACAGGTGTGCTAAACTTGAAACGTCATACCCAAGAAGACTTGAGGCTGTAATTGCTGCCAAAACGTGCTTCAATAAAGTACGGAGTAAAGGGTCTGAATACTTATATAAATAGTATATTTCAGTCTTGTATTTTTAATACATTAGTTTTTTCTTCATCATAATGGGGTATTGTGTGTAGATTGATGAGGGAAAAAAACAATTTAATACATTTTTGAATAAGGCTGTCACATAACAAAATGAGGAAAAAGTCGAGGTGTATGAATACTTTCAGAATGCACTGTATACACACACAACCACACACCAGCAAATGTTCTGTCTACTTTCTTTTTGTGAGCAACAAGACCAGTGCTACCAACTTTCTGCACTTTAGAATAGTAGAGCTGGAATTACTTGACATGGAAAATATTTTACTTCTGCCTGGTTTTCACATTGGATTCATTTCAGCACCTGCTCCATTTGTTTCCTTTCCTAGTACAGTAAAATACTGACATTTTCAGAACAGTGTGAGATTGTTCCTTACCCCTTTCTCCTCGTCAGCCCGCTCTCCCTGTGGAGCAGGCCCATCGGGAACCTCCTGGCACACAGGCAAGTGTTTCTTCAGCGTGGGCTCCTTGTTGAGTGTTGTGTAGCCAATGTGCTCATAGATTGGGTTAATGGTCATCTTAGCGATGTACTCTGCTGCCTTAGTCTCGATGTAGAGTGTGATCAGCCCATCTGTCACAAGGTCGTGAATGGACTCAAAGCGCTTCTCCCCGACAAAGTGTTTCCCATCATGGTAGAGGCGGAAGTTCTTGGTTTGATTTCCAAAGCTGGGTCCAGGATAGAAGGGGAGAAAAGGAAGAGAAAAATAAATCGGTGACAATCCATTTCTATGGGTAGGAGAGCGTTTTTACACCCTGTCTTAGCCGGGAAGAATAAGGAGGCCGTACAGCTGGGTGGAAAAAGGAAAATTCTAGGATGAAACATACACCTAAAAAGAGCCGACCCTAAAGGAATAAAAAAAACTTTGCCTGCCTCTGCCTCCTCATACCCTAGATCAGTAGAAAACAAAATGAAATAATTTTCACAAAAGCTCTAAGAGGTTTTTATATCCATTAACTTCACTAGGGTATGGGGCATTCGGAATTTTGGATGAAAAGCATGCCCAAATTAAACTGCCTGCTACTCAGACCCAGAAGCTAGGATATGCATACAATTAGTAGATTTAGATAGAAAACACTCTAAAGTTTCCAAAACTGTTAAAATAATGTCTGTGAGTGTAACAGAACTGATATGGCAGGCTTTCCAACCAGGAAGTACTATAATTTTGAAAGGCTGTTTTTCCATTGAAAGCCTATCCACGATACAAAGACTTAGGACCCAGTTCACGAGCTCCGTGGCTTCCTCAACATGTGACCAGTCTGGGAGGGGGCCAGAGACAATTACTCGATGCCGACACATCTTTCTAGCTGATTTACACGCTGAAGCTATGTTGCACTTGGTGACCTCTGACTGTTTCATCCTAACATCGTTGGTGCCGACGTGGATAACAATATCTCTATACTCTCTACACTCGCCAGATTTAGCTTTAGCCAGCACCATCTTTAGATTAGCCTTAACGTCGGTAGCCCTGCCCCCTGGTAAACAGTGTATGATCGCTGGGTGATTCGCTTTAAGTCTAATACTGCGGGTAATGGAGTCGCCAATGACTAGGGTTTTCAATTTGTCAGAGCTAATGGTGGGAGCCTTCGGCGTCTTAGACCCCGTAACGGGAGGAGTAGAGACAAGAGAAGACTCAGACTCAGACTCCGACTCGCTACATAATGGGGAGAACCGGTTGAAAGTTTCTGTCGGCTGAATGAGCGACACCGGTTGAGCATTCCAACAGCATTTCCCTCCGGAAGCCATGAGAAAGTTGTCCGGCTGCGGGGACTGTGCGGGGGGATTTATACTAACGTTACTATCTGTACTTACTGGTAGCACAGACGCTGTTTCTTCCTTTCCTACACTGAAATTACCCTTGCCTAACGATTGCGTCTGAAGCTGGGCTTGTAGCACAGCTATTCTCGCCGTAAGGCGATCGTTCTCCTGTATATTATGAGTACAGCGACTGCAATTAGAAGACATCATGTTAATGTTACTACTTAGCTTCGGCTGTTGAAGGTGTTGACGAACCATGTCCAGATAAAGCGTCCGGAGTGAAAAAGTTGAATGAGGGAAAAAAGTTGCGATGGAAAAACTAAAAATATAAACGGTAATTTAAAAAAAAAAAAAAAAAAACGTAAAGTTGTCAGCTAGCAAAGTAAAGTAAAGTTGGCAGCAAAACGCACAGCAACACGTCTGCAGATTCAACAGGAAGTGACGCTCTCAATACATGTTAGAATCACCTTTGGCAGTCACCTTTGGCACCTTTCAATCAGTGACCAGTGGAAATTTCATCAGCCATGCGCCCTGATCGTGAACGCGCCTTTCTTGTTTCTCCTTTCCTATTGACGAGGATTTTGTCCGGTTGAAATATTGATTATTTATGACAAAAACAACCGGAGGATTGATTTTAAACATCGTTTGGCATGTTTCTACTAACTTTTATTGTATTTAAAAAAAAAAAATTTAGGCTGGAATTAGTGCACGCGCCTTGTGCATTCGGATTACTGGACAAAACACGCGACTAAAAAGGAGGTTTTTGCTCATAAAGAGGGACATTATCGAACAAAACGAACATGTATTGTCTAACATGGAAACCTGGGAGTGCCACCAGATGAAGATCATCAAAGGTACGTGATTATTTTTTATGCTATTTCTGACACCTCTCCTTGTTTGGAAAATGGCTGTATGGGTTTCTGTGGCTAGGAGCTAACCTAACATAATCGCAAAGTGTGCTTTCGCCGTAAAGCATTTTTGAAATCTGACTCAGCGGTTGCATTAAGGAGAAGTTTATCTATAATTCCATGCTTAATACTTGTATCGTTTATCAATGTTTATGAGGAGAATTTCTGTTATTTGATGTGGCTCTTTGCACTTTCACCGGATGTTTGTTTGAGACAATGCATTTCTGACCATAACGCGCCAATGTAAACTGAGATTTTTGGATATAAATATGAACTTTATCGAACAAAACATACATGTGTAACATGAAGTCCTATGAGTGCCATCTGATGAAGATCAAAGGTTAGTGATTAATTTTCTCTATTTCTGCTTTTTGTGACCTAACATAATCGTTTGGTGGGCTTTCGCAGTAAAGCTTTTTTGAAATCGGACACTGTGGTTGGATTTACAAGAAGTTTATCTTTAAAATGGTGGGTAATACTTGTATGTTTGAGGAATTTTAATTATGGGATTTCTGTTGTTTTGAATTTGGCGCCCTGCAATTTCACTGGCTGTTGTCGAGGTACCAGAGAGGTTAATGACTGCTAGATCAAATAATTTCTTCCCTGCATTTAGTGGTTATTAGAGCTGGTCAATACAGCAACTGTATAGCGAATGCAAAAAATATATAAATAAATAAAAGTACATCCTCATCTCACAGGAAAAAGGCCACAAAAGAGCCAACCAACAAATCATAAATCCCATCACTGTGCACAACATGAGCCAGAACAATGCAAGGAATTCTTCATCATTGGGTAGATGCCAGAGACAAATATTTCAATCTCATCTGTCAATGGGAAATAAAGGGAGATGCTTCACCCTCCTGGGTGAAAAAAACAAACACTAACCGGCCCAAAGAACTCAGGAGACTAAACGAACTAGCTAAGAATCCTTACTAGACCCAAAGTTCATTACCTAACCCAAAATACAACCTTTCCAAATTCAGAACCAAGGCAGCCCATAGTGGGACACCATTTTCCACCCACCCTTACACAGGAGGTGATTGTACATATGGAAAGCAACTATAGCAGAGAATCAGCAAGAGTGAGACACTTAAGCAGAGAGAAAAGAAAGCCTTCTTGTTCTTATATCAGATATTCAGGAGGAAGCAATGCGGTTTATTTGCATTTCAAAACCTCATTGCTTGTTGGAAAAATGCATTTTTACGAGAATTGCAAACGCTGCCCTAGTACATAAAAACACGAAATCAGAGCCCAAAACACTCATTACCTCTGCTGATCTGCTATAGTGTGACCAAAAGAGATATGGGACAAAAAGGGTTTTAGGTTGGAAAAAAAAWTAAAAACAGCCCCAGACCATTATTCCTCCTCCACCAAACTTTACAGTTGGCATTATGCGTTCGTCTGTTGGACTGCCAGATGGTGAATCGTGATTCATCACGCCATAGAACGCGTTTCAACTGCACCGGAGTCCAATGGCGGTGAACTACACAGCACTCCAGCCGACGCTTGGCATTGCGCATGGTGATCTTATGCTTGTGTGCGGCTGCTCGGCCATGGAAAACCATTTCATGAAGCTCCCGACGAAAAGTTATTATGCGGACGTTGCTTCCAGAGGCAGTTTGGAACTCAGTAGTGAGTGTTGCAACCGAGGACAGGCGATTTTTAAGTGCGACGCGCTTCAGCACTGGCCGGTCACGGCCGATCACTACCACTTCGCGGCTGAGCCGTTGTTGCTCCTAGACGTTTCCACTTCACAATAACAGCACTTAGAGTTTACCGGGGCAGCTCTAGCAAGGCAGAAACTTGATAACTGACTCGTTGGAAAGGTTGCATCCTATGACGGTGCCACGTTAAAAGTGACTGAGCTCTTCAGTAAGGCCATTCTACTGCCAATGTTCGTCTATGGAGATTGCATCTCTGAGTGTCCAATTTTATACACCTGTCAGCAACAGGTGTGGATGAAATAGCTGAATCCACTCATTTGATGGGGTGTCCACATACTTTTGTATATAAAGCGTACCTAAAGGGTTCCTAAAATTCCAAATCAAATAGCTAAATGATCCATGTTATGATTATCTTAAAGCAATTCCATATGTTAGCTTAGTAGAAACCCCGCCCTACCAAATGGCTTAGACTTGAGGTTAAATAACAAGGCTATAAAAATGTGTTAAAAATAATTTTTAAAACTACCTCCTGTGTGGCGCAGCAGTCTAAAGCACTGCATCACAGTGCTTGAGGCGTTACTACAGACCCGGGTTCGAGGCTCTCTCACAGGTGGCCGTGACACCCATGAGGCGTCGCAAAATTGGCCCTACGTCTTCCGGATTAAGGGAGGGTTTGGCCGGCCAAAACCTCCCTTAAATTGGGGTGAAAGAAGCGGTAAAACTCCAAACAAAAAAAGATATATAAAGTTTAAAAACTAACCAAAAACAAGTCATGAATCACACTTTTTTGAAAGTCTATCTGTAGAAAGGGTGTGCGTGTGCCTAACCGTAGGGCCAGTGTGTAGGTCCCAGGCTGCCTCTGGCTCTCCCTGATGAGGTAACTGCCCTCTGCCACACTCAGCAGCTGGTCAGCCTCCTCTCTGGAGACCATCCCATGGTACCTGGGGAGAAGACAGAACATTGGAAATACTGATACTGACTGGATAAACAACTAGTTTAAATTCWAAATGGAAATAAGCCAACTTACTCTCTCCCATAGTATTTGGGTCGGTTATCCACCTGAAAGCAAATAAATATTCCATTGTTAAGTAAAAAATAGACGGACTAGTTTTCGGATTGTCAAAGTTAGACAACCAGATGAGAACTAAGTCATCCCAATAGTACTCTACTTGCATCAGCTATAACACTGGGATGCATAGGGCACTATTTAACATGGAGGATAAAGTAAAGAATTATGCACCGTATGCTGCGCGACTTGACTACTGTGAAGACGTATAGCAAACTTAAATAGGATCTAATGCCCACTAGCCCATCTAGTGTTTCAGAGGAAGGTCACTGGACAAGCACCATAGTCAGAGACAACGCTAGCAGGCACCGGTGTCCATCTAGGGACTGGCCAAGCCGGAATGTAATACTCAATGTGGCAGCTAGAACAGAACACATTTTGCGTCGCTTATCACACTCATGCAAGCCTTTGCTTTTATATATTCAACTGGCTATGAAGTAAAATAAATATCTGTGAGGGGTTTCAGCACTTCTATGGAAATGTGACAAGACTGTCATGACTTTCCCTCCTGGGTGAGGATCAAAAATAGCAGCAGCCCCCCCCCCCCCCCCCCCCCTGGGGGGGGGGGGGGTAGTATAATGACTTAACGACCAGTCTCAAATGGTTTCTACCTTTCTCCCTCTGCCTCTCAGTATCCAAGAATGGAATGTGAGTGGTATACAGAGGTTCTTGCCCAAAGAACTTCAACATCCAAAAATGGATAATGAAACAATATTCCTAACATAAAGAATGTGGGAAATGATCGGTGGGGATCCAAACAATGATTATGTCATATCATTTGTGATATCATTAAAGACGTTATCACGAAAACATTGTAACTTTACAAGCTTTCACAATGTATGTCAGAGTTACATCTAAATGTTGTAAAACTTATGATTAAATATGAAACTATTTGTGAGAAGATGAAATGGGATTTTAGCCAGTCAGTAACAACACGAACATTATGCCAAAAGGATGGAATGCCACTTTTTCCAGAGTGCTTATAAAAAGGACTCCTAATGAAATTTACATGAGACCAGAAAACGTGGAGCGGTGGCTACACATTGAAATGGTTGCCATTTAAATAGAGACCAAAAACTGCCGGGTTGCTACCGGTGTGTAGTGGTTCTGGCTGTACCCTGAATAAATCAACCATTTAGACCAGTATACGTGCAGCCCGAGCTGAATACGTTACAAATGGTTATATCTCTAGAGACCAAGCAGGCGGAAGCTGTTGAGCCGAACGTCATGAATGGTTAGACTCTACCAGACCAAAACATGCCGGGTTGCTATTGGCGTGTAAAATGGTTTAAAATTACTAGACCTGAAAATGGTAAGACCCTCACACTCTCGACGAGTGAAGGTGAAAACTAGACTACACATTCAGTCAGCAGCTGTATGTAAAATAGTCTAGGAAACTCGACCGAAGACGAGAGACAAGGAACAATTTCCTTTCACCACCATAGATACGTCAAAAATATCTATTCTTACAAGCATCTCTGAACAATGCGTGGTACACCTTTGGAGGATCGGTTCTAACAGACACTCCGAGACCAAGAAGGTACGATTACAAACAGCATGGTGACCTCTGGTGGACAACCAAAGACTTTGTCGACTGACTCCCCATAAAATAGGCCTGGCGATTTCAACAAAGAGAGACGACAAAGACATAAGCGTAAATATGTACATTSCATTTCTAAATCCGAACGAGTGATTGTTAGGGTGCTAAATATCCACAATGAGCGTATTATGTACGATAGTTGAATTCCTTTCTCTCCTTCTCCCGCTCTTTCTTACACCACCCCTTTCATTGTGTAACCAGCCATCATAATCGGGAAAGTTCACCAGGGACTTGTCATTGCATTATGTTAGTAATCAATGTATAATATCTCCTGTGTGTGTGTGTTTATGTAATTCTGTATGCTTATTTAGTAAATAAATTAACTAAGCCAATTTGTGTATCGCTGAGTCATGTAGACCAGGGTTTGTGTAGATTTATAGAATATTACGACGTTCAGAATGAGACGGAAATAGGAGAAAATGATTGATGGATGACGGATAGTATAGAGATTCTGATATTCTTGAGTTAATTCGAGAAACGGAAACTCGTTAAATAAATGTCCCATGGTGCCACAGATTACTACTTAATTGTGCAGTTGTCTAGGCCTATGCTACTGGATATTCACATATCAAAATGTGTTGAAAATGAGGGCCTCCCGGGTGGCGCAGTGGTCTAGGGCACTGCATCGCAGCGCTAGCTGCGCCACCAGAGTCTCTGGGTTCGCGCCCAGGCTCTGTCGCAGCCGGCCGCGACCGGGAGGCGACGCACAATTGGCCCAGCGTCGTCCGGGTTAGGGAGGGTTTGGCCGGTAGGGATATTCTTGTCTCATCGCGCACCAGCGACTCCTGTGGCGGGCCAGGCGCAGTGCGCGCTAACCAAGGGGGCCAGGTGCACGGTGTTTCCTCCAACACATTGGTGCGGCTGGCTTCCGGGTTGGAGGCGCGCTATGTTAAGAAGCAGTGCGGCTTGGTTGTGCTTCGGAGGACGCATGGCTTTCGACCTTCGTCTCTCCCGAGCCCGTACAAGTTGTAGCAATGAGACAAGATAGTAATTACTAGCGATTGGATACCACGAAAATTGGGGAGAAAAGTGGGTAAAATATATAATTTTTTTTTATATAAATAAAAAAATGTGTTGAAAATGTATTCCTATTGTGTTGCAATTAGTCGGGTGGTATTCATATTTTCAGAACGTTTCTGTACCATATCAGGATATACAGTATTACCGAATGTGCACACAAGGTGCGACATTAAAAAAATGCACAGTGCTTTCGGAAAGTATTCAGACCCCTTGACTTTTTCCACTTTGTTAAGTTACAGCCTTATTCTAAGATAAAAAAAAAAATGTATTTTCTTCCTTCAATCTACACAATAACCCATAACGACAAAGTAAAAACAGGTTCAGACATTTTGCTAATTTATATATATATATATATATATATATATATATATATATATATATTTTACCATATTAACACATTTACATAAGTATTCAGAACCTTTACTAAGTACTTTTACATAAGTATTGTGATTACAGCCTCAACAGGCTCAAGTCTTCTTGGGTATGACACTATAAGCTTGGCACACCTGTATTTGGAGAGTTCTCCCATTCTTCTTTGCAGATCCTCTCAAGCACTGTCAGGTTGGATGGGGAGCATTGCTGCACAGCTATTTTCAGGTCTCTCCAGAGATGTTTGATCACCCGATCAAGTCAGGGCTCTGGCTGGGGCATTCAAGGACATTCAGAGACTTGTCCCGAAGCCACTCCTGCGTTGTCTTGGCTATGTGCTTAGGGTTGTTGTTCTGTTGGAAGGTGAACCTTGGCCCCAGTCTGTGGTCCCGAGTGCTCTGGAACAGATTATCAAGGATATCTCTGTACTTTGCTCCATTCATCTTTCCCCTCGATCCTGACTAATCTCTCAGTCCATGCCACTGAAAAACATACCCACAGCATGATGCTGCCACCACCATAGCACACCGTAGGGATGGTGTCAGATTTTCTCCAGACGTGATGCTTGGCATTCAGGCCAAAGAGTTCAATCTTGATTTCATCAGACCAGAAAATCTTGTTTCTCATGGTCAGTGTCTTTAGGTGCCATTTGGCACACTCCAAGTGTGCCTTTTACAGAAGGGTATCCTAGTGGTTAGAGCATTGGATTAGTAACCGAAAGGTTGCAAGTTCTATTCCCCGAGCTGACAAGGTACAAATCTGTCGTTCTGCCACTGAACAAGGCAGTTCCTAGGCCGTCTGTTCCTAGGCCGTCATTGAAAATAAGAATTTGTTCTTAACTGACTTGCCTAGTTAAATAAAGGTAAAATAAATAAATAAAACTGAGGAGTGGCTTCTGTCTGGTCACAACCTGGATGGAAAATTACTGGAGGATATTAGTGGACGATATAACCATGTTTTCAATTTAAGCCTACTGGAAAGTGTTTGCCCCCAGGCCTGGAGGCAAGCAAAAGTCATTATGCTACCTAAGAATAGTAAAGCCCCCTTTACTGGATCAACTAGCCRACCAATCTGCCTGTTACCAAACCTTGGTAAACTTTTGGAAAAATGGTGTTTGACCAGATAAAATGCTATTTTACAGTAAACAAATTGACAAACGTTCTGCATGCTTATAGGGAAGGACATTCAACAAGCACAGCACTTACACAAATGACTGGCTGAGAGAAATTGCTGATAAAAGATTGTGGGGGCTGTCTTGTTAGACTTCAGTGCGGCTTTTGACATTATCGATCATAGTTCGCAGCTGGAAAAGCTTGTATTTTATGGCTTTACACCCCCCTGCTATATTGTGGATAAAGAGTTATCTGTCTAACAGAACACAGAGGGTGTTCTTTAAATGGAAGCCTCTCCAACATAATCCAGGTAGAATAGAGAATTCTCCAGGGCAGCTGTCTAGACTCATTACTTTTTCAATCTTTACTAATGACATGCCACTGGCTTTGAGTAAAGCCAGTATGTCTATGTATGCGGATGACTCAACATTATACATGACTACTACAGTGACTGAAATTACTGCAACACTTAACAAAGAGAGGCCGATTTCTTTTTTTAAATTATTATTATTTTATCTTTATTTAACTAGGCAAGTCAGTTAAGAACACATTCTTATTTTCAATGACGGCCTAGGAATGGTGGGTTAACTGCCTCGTTCAGGGGCAGAACGACAGATTTTTACCTTGTCAGCTCGGGTTATTCAATCTTGCAACCTTACAGTTAACTAGTCCAACGCTCTAACCACCTGATTACATTGCACTCCACGAGGAGCCTGCCTGTTACGCGAATGCAGTAAGCCAAGGTAAGTTGCTAGCTAGCATTAAACTTATCTTATAAAAAACAATCAATCAATCATAATCACTAGTTAACTACACATGGTTGATGATATTACTAGTTTATCTAGCGTGTCCTGCGTTGYATATAATCGATGCGGTGTGTATCGTTGTTCCAATGTGTACCTAAACATAAACATCAATGCCTTTCTGAAAATCAATACACAGAAGTATATATTTTTAAACCTGCATATTTAGCTAAAAGAAATCCAGGTTAGCAGGCAATATTAACCAGGTGAAATTGTGTCACTTCTCTTGCGTTCATTGCACGCAGAGTCAGTGTATATGCAACAGTTTGGACCGCCTAATATCCCAGAATTTTACGTAATTATGACATAACATTGAAGGTTGTGCAATGTAACAGGAATATTTAGACTTAGGGATGCCACCCGTTAGATAAAATACGGAACGGCTCCGTATTTCACTGAAAGAATACACGTCTCGTTTGAGATGATAGTTTCCGGATTCGACCATATTAATAACCTAAGGCTCGTATTTCTGTGTGTTATTATGTTATAATTAAGTCTATGATTTGATAGAGCAGTCTGACTGAGCGATGGTAGGCACCAGCAGGCTCGTAAGCATTCATTCAAACAGCTCTGCGGTTTATGACTTCAAGCCTATCAACTCCTGAGATGAGGCTGATGTAACCGATGTGAAATGGCTAGCTAGTTAGCGGGGTGTGCGCTAATACGTCACTTGCTCTGAGACTTGGAGTGGTTGTTAACCTTGCTCTGCAAACTGTTGCAACGGCTTTTGTGGAGCGATGGGTAACGCTGCTTCGAGGGTGGCTGTTGTCGTGTTCCTGGTTCGAGCCCAGGAGGGACAGAAGCTATACTGTTACACTGGCAATACTAAAGTGCCTATAAGAACATCCAATAGTCAAAGGTTAATGAAATACAAATGGTATAGAGAGAAATAGTCCTATAATTCCTATAATAACTACAACCTAAAACTTCTTACCTGGGAAAATTTTAGACTCATGTTAAAAGGAACTAGCTTTCTTACATAGCACATATTGCACTTTTACTTTCTTCTCCAACACTTTGTTTTTGCATTATTTAAACCAAATTGAACATGTTTCATTATTTATTTGAGGCTAAATTGATTTTATTTATGTATTATATTAAGTTAAAATAAGTGTTCATTCAGTCATTATTACAAATACATATTATTTATATAAAAAAATATATTTATTTATTTATTTGATTTAAATCGTCCGATTAATCGGTATCGGCTTTTTTGGTCCTCCAATAAATCGGTATCGGCGTTGAAAAATCATATTCGGTCGACCTCTAATTACCTGTATCTCTACTTGTATTTAAGAAAGGTATTGACATGTTGAATGCACAGAGCTGTCTGTTTGAACTACTGGCGCACAGCTCGGACATTCATGCATACCCCACAAGAGGTCTCTTCACAGTCCAAGTCCAGAAAAGACTATGGCAGGCACAAAGTACTACATAGAGCCATGACTACATGTACAGTGGGGTAAAAAAAGTATTGTCAGCCACCAATTGTGCAAGTTCTCCCACTTAAAAATATGAGAGGCCTGTAATTTTCATCATTGGTACACTTCAACCATGACAGACAAAATGAGAAAAAAAATCCAGAAAATCACATTGTAGGATTTTTTATGAATTTATTTGCAAATTATGGTGAAAAATATTTGGTCAATAACAAAAGTTTCTCAATACTTTGTTATATACCCTTTGTTGGCAATGACAGAGGTCAAATGTTTTCTGTAAGTCTTCACAAGGTTTTCACACACTGTTGCTGGTATTTTGGCCGATTCCTCCATGCAGATCTCCTCTAGAGCAGTGATGTTTTGGGCTGTTGCTGGCAACACGGACTTTCAACTCCCTCCAAAGATTTTCTATGGGTTGAATCTGGAGACTGGCTAGGCACTCCAGGACCTTGAAATGCTTCTTACGAGCCACTCCTTCGTTGCCGGGCGGTGTGTTTGGGATCATTGTCATGCTGAAAGACCCAGCCACGTTTCATCTTCAATGCCCTTGCTGATGGAAGGAGGTTTTCACTCAAAATCTCACGATACAATGGCCCCATTCATACTTTTTTGCCCCACTGTAACTCTACTGCACATCAAGAAAATCATGAAAGCAGTAAAATTTGATTTTAAAAACTAAAATACACCTTACGGAACAGCGGGGACTTTGAAGCAACACAAACGCATGCATACACACACGATAACATACGCACTATGCACATGGATTTTGTACTGTAGATATGTGGCAGAGGTGGAGTAGGGGCCCGAGGGCGCACAGTGTTGTGAAATGTGTGAATGTATTGTAATGTTTTAAAAATTGTAAGGCCCTTCTCCCCCGATTGCTCAGTTTGGCCGGGCGGCCCGCTCGAGGAAGAGTCTTGGTTGTTCCAAAGTTCTTCCATTTAAGAATTATGGAGGCCACTGTGTTCTTGGGAACGTTCAATGCTGCAGAAATTTGTTGGTACCCTTCCCCAGAAGTGGTCGACACAATCCTGTCTTGGAGCGCTACAGACAATTCCCTCGACCTCATGGTTTGGTTTTTGCTCTGACATGCACTGTCAACTGTGGGACCTTGTATTAGACAGGTGTGTGCAGTTCCAAATTATATCCAATCAATTGAATTTACCACAGGTAGACTCCAATCAAGTTTTAGAAACATCAAGGATGATCAATGGAAACAGGATGCACCTGAGCTCAATTTTGTGTCTCATAGCAAAAGAGTCTGAATACTTACGGAAAGTATTTTTTAGAATAAGGCTGTTATGTAACAAAATGTGGAAAAAGTAAATGGGTCTGAATACTTTCCGAATGCACTGTATATGTATTTACAGTACCAGTCAAAAGTTGACACCTACTCATAAGTTTTTTTTAACCATTTTCTACATTGTAGAATAATAGTGAAGACATCAAAATTATTTAAAATAACACATATGGAATCATGTAGTAACCAAAAAAGTGTTAGCATAATCTGAAAAATATTTTGAATTGTGTAAGTAGCCAACCTTTGCCTTGCTGACATCTTGGCACGTTCTCTCAACCAGGTTCATGAGCCAATCAGTTGTGTTATGAGAAGGTAGGGTTGGTATACAGAAGATGTTAAAAACCCAAGTCCATATTATGGCAAGAACAGCTCAAAAAAGCAAAAAGAAACAATAGTCCATTACTTTAAGACATGAAGGTCAGTCAATGCTGACCTTTAGACATAGTTTCAGGCTTTGATTTTGAAAAATGAACGCGATTTTTCAAAAGTAGTTAGGTGTCCTCTGAATAGTGCGTGCGCGCGAGAGGGGAGCTCTCCATTTTCCTTTTCTCTCTTATTGAATAGGTTAAGGTCCGGTTGAACTATTATCGATTATGTTTGTTAAAAACAACCTGAGGATTGATTATAAAAAACATTTGACATGTTTCTACGACCATTACGGATACTTTTTGGAATTTTCGTCGAACGGAACGAGGCTGTAGTTCTCTCAACATAACGTGCAACCCAAATGGCGTTTGTTATAAAAGTAATATTTATCTAACAAAAAGAACATTTGTTGTGTAACTGGGAGTCTCGTGAGTGCAAACATCCGAAGCTGATCAAAGGTAAGCGATTAATTTTATTGCTTTTCTGACTTTCGTGACCAAGCTAATATAAGGCTAACTGTTCTAGCATTGATTGATACAATCAATACTAGAACAACATGTTGCAAAGCATATTTTCAAAATCTGACACGATAGGTGGATTAACAACAAGCTAAGCTGTGTTTTGGTATATTTCACTTGTGATTTCAAAAATATTACTAAAAATATTTATAATCATGCATTTGGCGCCCTGCAATTCAGCGGTTGTTTAGGGAAATGATCCCGAAAATCGGGATCTGTGCGCAGAAAGGTTAACCAGCATGGCTACCACAGCATTCTGCAGCGATATGCCACCCCATCTTGTTTGCGCTTAGTGGGAATATATATATTTTTTCAACAGGACAATGACCCAACACACCTCCAGGTTGTGGAAGGGCTATTTGACCAAGAAGAAGAGTGATGGAGTGCTGCATCGGATGACCTGGCCACAATCACTCGACCTCAACCTGAGGGGAGGGAGAGAGGAGCGTTGAGGCTGCCTATCACCCGACTCACCATCCTTCCGCTGAGAAAAGGGGACACAGTCTTCCAGCAGATGGCAAAACTCAAGTCCCACTGCATTATTTCTGCCTCATACACCAATTCATGTTGTTATTCCTATAACCAGAGAAGGTGAAATATTCCTCAAAAATAAAAAATAAAAAACATTTATATTAAGACAAGCAGCTAGCTTATCGGAATACTTGGCTATACTCATTCATTGCAGCTTCAGTGCTGATTGTTGCGTTTGTAAGTAGGGAGAATGTTCAACACCTTTTTATAAGCCATAAAATGCGCAGTGTTGGTAGTGCTGAATAATTTAAACATGAGCTCATCACTGTATTCATTGAGTCAGGGAGGCAGAGTTCTACCTTCAGACACATGAAATGGTTCAAAATGGGAACACTGCCATCCCGGCGCTATGGCTGCTGAAACAAGTGCTCCTACCACCAACAGTGCGAAACAANCAACCTGAGGATTGATTATAAAAAACATTTGACATGTTTCTACGACCATTACGGATACTTTTTGGAATTTTCGTCGAACGGAACGAGGCTGTAGTTCTCTCAACATAACGTGCAACCCAAATGGCGTTTGTTATAAAAGTAATATTTATCTAACAAAAAGAACATTTGTTGTGTAACTGGGAGTCTCGTGAGTGCAAACATCCGAAGCTGATCAAAGGTAAGCGATTAATTTTATTGCTTTTCTGACTTTCGTGACCAAGCTAATATAAGGCTAACTGTTCTAGCATTGATTGATACAATCAATACTAGAACAACATGTTGCAAAGCATATTTTCAAAATCTGACACGATAGGTGGATTAACAACAAGCTAAGCTGTGTTTTGGTATATTTCACTTGTGATTTCAAAAATATTACTAAAAATATTTATAATCATGCATTTGGCGCCCTGCAATTCAGCGGTTGTTTAGGGAAATGATCCCGAAAATCGGGATCTGTGCGCAGAAAGGTTAACCAGCATGGCTACCACAGCATTCTGCAGCGATATGCCACCCCATCTTGTTTGCGCTTAGTGGGAATATATATATTTTTTCAACAGGACAATGACCCAACACACCTCCAGGTTGTGGAAGGGCTATTTGACCAAGAAGAAGAGTGATGGAGTGCTGCATCGGATGACCTGGCCACAATCACTCGACCTCAACCTGAGGGGAGGGAGAGAGGAGCGTTGAGGCTGCCTATCACCCGACTCACCATCCTTCCGCTGAGAAAAGGGGACACAGTCTTCCAGCAGATGGCAAAACTCAAGTCCCACTGCATTATTTCTGCCTCATACACCAATTCATGTTGTTATTCCTATAACCAGAGAAGGTGAAATATTCCTCAAAAATAAAAAATAAAAAACATTTATATTAAGACAAGCAGCTAGCTTATCGGAATACTTGGCTATACTCATTCATTGCAGCTTCAGTGCTGATTGTTGCGTTTGTAAGTAGGGAGAATGTTCAACACCTTTTTATAAGCCATAAAATGCGCAGTGTTGGTAGTGCTGAATAATTTAAACATGAGCTCATCACTGTATTCATTGAGTCAGGGAGGCAGAGTTCTACCTTCAGACACATGAAATGGTTCAAAATGGGAACACTGCCATCCCGGCGCTATGGCTGCTGAAACAAGTGCTCCTACCACCAACAGTGCGAAACAAWWWWWWTTTAAATACAGGAACGCAAGGCTTGATCGTTGTTTTTTTTTACAGAAATGTTTGGTGATCGACTAGAAATGCCTTGGAGATCGACCAGTCAATCATGATCGACTGGTTGGTGACCACAGTTGTAGAGGAAACAGACACTTTCAGAAGTCAACCCTAAAGGTAGAGTTGTGGGGGTCAGATGATAAATGGCCAGGCAGGGTGTGCAGCAATGAGAGAGCAAATCAGCTCATTCTGTCTAAAGGAGCCTACAGAGCTCTCTAGGCTAGAGGGTGGTAGGGAACCACCTACGGAACAGCGTGTCACTGCTGCAGAACAGCTTGTGTTGTGGTTGAAATACAAAAGCACTTCTGTCGCAATATTCACACACTCATCCTTTCTGTTTCAGGTTCCTATCCACATTGGGTGTGTGAGATGAAGTGCGTCTACTTGTATGGTCTCAATTAAGTAGCCTATAGGTATGGGTGGAAAAGCACAGGCCAATTCTCCAACTTCCTAAGCTCTTGTGGACTGCATAATAAAAGTTCTAAATATGTTTTGAGTGAAGTGGTTTTTAAATGGGCTATCTCCATTTTTACTGTCTTATACTGAACCAACCTGACAATGAAGTAAGATCATTTGTAGAACTTTTCATTTATTTAGCACTTAAAGCTGCAATATGTAACAATTTGGGCGACCTGAAAAAAATTCAGTTAGTTATAGATCTGTCATTCTCATTGAAAGCAAGTCTAAGAAGCGGTAGACCTGTTTAAAGTCAAATCAAATTTTATTAGTCACATGTACCGAATACAATGGGTATAAACCTTACAGTGAAATGCTTACTTACGAGCTCCTAACCAACAATGCAGTTTCAAAAAGTTCAGATAACAATATGAAATATAAAGTAATTAAGAGCAGCAGTAAAATAACAATAGCGAAACTATATACAGGGGGGTAGCGGTACAGAGTCAATGTGCGGGGGCACCGGTTAGTCGAGGTAGTACGTACAGTTATTAAAGTGACTATGCATAGATGATTGACACTGTGTTAACTACCCTCCAGACGAACTTCAATGCCATACAACTCTCCTTCCGTAGCCTCCAACTGCTCTTAAATACAAGTAAAACTAAATGCATGCTCTTCATCCGATCGCTGCCTACACCTTCCCGCCCGCCCAGCATCACTACTCTGGACAATTATGACTTAGAATATGTGGACAACTACAAATACCTAGGTGTCTGGTTAGACTGTAAACTCTCCTTCCAGACTCACATCAAAACCATCATCCATCCAAAGTTAAATCTAGAATTGGCTTCCTATTTTCGCAACAAAGCATCCTTCACTCTGCTGCCAAACATACCCTCGTAAAACTGACTATTCTACTGATCCTCGACTTCGGCGATGTCATTTACAAAATAGCCTCCAACACCCTACTCAAACAAATTGGATGCAGTCGATCACAGCGCCATCCATTTTGTCACCAAAGCCCCATATACCACCCACCACTGCGACCTGTACGCTCTCGTTGGCTGGCCTCGCTTCATACTCGTCGCCAAACCCATGGCTCCAGTGTATCTACAAGTTCTCTGCTCCAATGACTGAACGAGCTACAAAAACATCTTAAAACTGGAAACACTTATCTCCCTCACCAGCTTTAAGCATCAGCTGTCAGAGCAGCTCACAGATCAACTGCACTGTACATAGCCCATCTATAAATAGCCTAAACAATTACCTCATCCCCTACTGTATTTATTTATTTAGCTCCCTTGCACCCCAGTATTTCTACTTTTGCACATTCACCTACTGCAAATCTACAATTCCATGTTTTAATTGCTATATTGTATTTACTTCACCACCTGGCCTTTTTTATTGCCTTCACCTCCCTTATCTCAGCTCATTTGTTCACATATACACTGCTCAAAAAATATAAGGGAACACTAAAATAACACATCCTAGATCTGAATGAATGAATATTCTTATTAAATACTTTTTTCTTTACATAGTTGAATGTGCTGACAACAAAATCACACAAAAATGATCAATGTAAATCAAATTTATCAACCCATGGAGGTCTGGATTTGGAGTCACACTCAATAAAGTGGAAAAACCACACTAAGGCTGATCCAACTTTGATGTAATGTCCTAAAACAAGTCAAAATGAGGCTCAGTAGTGGTGTGGCCTCCACGTGCCTGTATGACTCCCTACAACGCCTGGGCATGCTCCTGATGAGGTGGCGGATGGTCTCCTGAGGGATCTCCTCCCAGACCGGACTAAAGCATCTGCCAACTCCTGGACAGTCTGTGGTGCAACGTGGCGTTGGTGATGGAGCGAGACATGATGTCCCAGATGGCTCAATTGGATTCAGGTCTGGGGAACGGGCGGGCCAGTCCATAGCATCAATGCCTTCCTCTTGCAGGAACTGCTGACACACTCCAGCCACATGAGGTCTAGCATTGTCTTGCATTAGGAGGAACCCAGGACCAACCGCACCAGCATATGGTCTCACAAGGGGCCTGAGGATCTCATCTCGGTACCTAATGCAGTCAGGCTACCTCTGGCGAGCACATGGAGGGCTGTGCGGCACCCCAAAGAAATGCCACCCCACACCATGGCTGACCCACCACCAAACCGGTCATGCTGGAGGATGTTGCAGGCAGCAGAGTCTGGAGACGCCGTGAAGAACGTTCTGTCACGTCTGTCACATGTGCTCATGTGCTCAGTGTGAACCTGCTTTCATCTGTGAAGAGTACAGGGCGCCAGTGGAATTGCCAATCTTGGTGTTCTCTGGCAAACGCCAAACGTCCTGCACGGTGTTGGGCTGTAAGCACAACCCCCACTGTGGACGTCGGGCCCTCGTACACCCTCATGGAGTCTGCTCAAACAGTCAGAAACAGACACATGCACATTTGTGGCCTGCTGGAGGTCATTTTGCAGGGCTCTGGCAGTCGCTCCTCTGCACAAAGGCGGAGGTAGCAGTCCTGCTGCTGGGTTGTTCCCTCCTACGGCTCCTCACGTCTCCTGATGTACTGGCCTGTCTCCTGGTAGTGCCTCCATGCTCTGGACACTACGCTGACAGACACAGCAAACCTTCTTGCCACAGCTCGCATTGATGTGCCATCCTGGATGAGCTGCACTACCTGAGCCACTTGTGTGGGTTGTAGACTCCGTCTCATGCTACCACTGAGTGAAAGCACCGCCAGCATTCAAAAGTGACCAAAACATCAGCCAGGAAGCATAGGAACTGAGAAGTGGTCTGTGGTCACCACATGCAGAACCACTCCTTTATTGGGGGTGTCTTGCTAATTGCCTATAATTTCCACCTGTTGTCTATTCCATTTGCACAACAGCATGTGAAATGTATTGTCAATCAGTGTTGCTTCCTAAGTGGACAGTTTGATTTCACAGAAGTGTGATTGACCTGGAGTTACATTGTGTTGTTTAAGTGTTCCCTTTATTTTTTTGAGCAGTGTATATATTTTTAAATGATATCAGAGAGTAGCAGCGGTGTAAAAGAGGGGGAGAAGGGGCATTGCAAATAGTCTGGGTAGCCATTTGATTAGATGTTCAGGAGTCTTATGGCTTGGGGGTAGAAGCTGTTTAGAAGCCTCTTGGACCTAGACTTAGCGCTCTGTTTCCGCTTGCCGTGCGGTAGCAGAGGGAACAGTCTATGACTTGGGTGACTGGATTCTTCCTCTGACACCGCCTGGTAGAGGCCCTGGATGGCAGGAAGCTTGGCCCCAGTGATGTACTGGGCCATTCGCACTAATCTGTTGTGCCTGCGGTCAGAGGCCGAGCAGTTGCCATACCAGGCAGTGATGCAACCAGTCAGGATGCTCTTGATGGAGCAGCTGTAGAACCTTTTGAGGATCTGAGGACCTATGACAAATCTTTTCAGTCTCCTGAGGGGGAATAGGTTTTGTCATGCCCTCTTTACGACTGCCTTGGTGTGCTTGGACCATGTTAGTTTGTTGGTGATGTGGAAACCAAGGAATTTGAAGCTCTCAACCTGCTCCACTGCAGCCCCGTCGATGAGAAGTGGGGCGTTATCGGCCCTGTTTTTCCTGTAGTCCACATTCATCTCCTTTGTCTTGATCACGTTGAGGGAGAGGTTGTTGTCCACACAGCCAGGTCTCTGACCTCCTCCCTATAGGCAGGAGTCGGTGATCAGGCTGACACTGTTGTGTCAATCACAAATTTAATGATGGTGTTGGTGTCGTGCAGTCATGAGTGAACAGGGAAGTGCAGGGGGGGACTGAGCACGCACCCCTGAGGGGCCCCTGTGTTGAGGATCAGCGTGGCGGATGTGTTGTTACCTACCCTTACCACCTGGGGGCAGCCCGTCAGGAAGTCCAGGATCCAGTTGCAGAGGGAGGTGTTTAGTCCCAGGGTTCTTAGCTACTACGCTGAGCTGTAGTCAATGAATAGCATTCTCACATAGGTGTTGCTTTTGTCCAGGTGGGAAACGGCAGTGTGGAGTGCAATAGACATTACATCATCTGTGGATCTGTTGGGGTGGTATGCAAATTGGAACGGGGGTAAGGTTTCTGGGATAATGGTGTTGATGTGAGCCATGACAAGCCTTTCAAAGCACTTCATCRCTACAGACGTGAGTGCTACAGGTCGGTAGTCATTTAAGAAGGTTACCTTTGTGTTCTTGGGCCTAGGCACTATGGTGATCTGCTTAAAACATGTTGGTATTACAGACTGAGACAGGGAGAGATTGAAAATGTCAGTGAAGACACTTGCTAGTTGGTCAGCGCATGGTCGCAGTACACGTTCTGGTAATCCATCTGGCCCTGAGGCCTTGTGAATGTTGACCTGTTTAACCTCTCTGGGATATGTGGGACGGTAGCGTCCCACCTGGCCAACATCCAGTGAAAATGCACAGCGCCAAATTCAAATATATTACTATAAAAAATTTMTTTTCATAAAATTACACATTCAATATGCCAAATTAAAGCTACACTTGTTGTGAATCCAGCCAATGTGTTAGATTTCAAAAATGCTTTACGGCAAAAGCAAACGATGCTACTATCTGATGATAGCACCATAGTAAACAAAGAGAGAAAAGCATATTTCAACCCCGCAGGTGCGACACAAAACGCAGAAATAAAAATATAATTCATGCTTTACCATTGATGAGCTTCTTCTGTTGGCACTCCAATAGGTCCCATAAACATCACAAATGGTCCTTTTGTTCGATTTATTCCGTCGATATATATCCAAAATGTCCATTTATTTGGCGCGTTTGATCCAGAAAAACACCGGTTCCAACTTACACAACGTGACAACAAAATATCTCAAAAGTTACCTGTAAGCTTTGTCCAAACATTTCAAACTACTTTTGTAATACAACGTTAGGTATTTTTTAACGTAAATAATCGATMAAAKTGAAGACKGGATGATCTGTGTTCAATACCGGAAGAAAACAATGTGTAGCATGCTTTCTGGTCATGCGCCTCTAACAAACAGTACACTTCACTGGAGCCTCATTCTGAACATGGCTACTTCTTCATTTCTGAAAGGAAAAACCTCAACCAGTTTCTAAAGACTGTTGACATACAGTGGAAGTGATAGGAACTGCAGGAAGGTCCCTTCGAAATCTGGATTCCCAATGAATACCCATTGAAAAGAGAGTGACTTAAAAAAAAAAAAAAATCTGAATGGTTTGTCCTCGGTTTTGCCTGCCAAATAAGTTATGTTATAGTCAGACATGATTCAAACAGTTTTAGAAACTTCAGAGTGTTTTCTATCCAATACTAATAATAATATGCATATATTAGCATCTGGGACTGAGTAGGAGGCAGTTTACTCTGGGCACGCTTTTCATCCAAACGTGAAAATGCTGCCCCCTATCCTAGAGAAGTTAACAGGTCTTACTCACATCGGCCGCGGAGAGYGTGATCACACAGTCTCCCGGAACAGCTGGTGCTCCCATGCATGTATCAGTGTTACTTGCCTCGAAACGAGCATGGAAGTAGTTTAGCTCATCTGGTAGGCTCGTGTCACTGGGCAGCTCGTGGCTGTGCTTCCCTTTGTAGTCTGTAATGGTTTGCAAGCTCTGTCACATCCAACGAGCGTCAGAGCAGGTGTAGTACGACTCGATCTTAGTCCTGTATTGATGCTTTACCTGTTTGCTGGTTCATCGGAGGGCATAGCGGTATTTCTTATAAGCTTCCAGGTTGGAGTCCCGCTCCTTGAAAGCGGCAGCTCTACCCTTTAGCTCAGTGCGGATGCTGCCTGTAATCCATGGCTTCTGGTTGGGGTACGTACGGTCACTGAGGTTGACGTCATCGATGCACTTATTGATGAAGCTAATGACTGATGTGGTGTACTCCTCAATGCCATTGGAAGAATCGCGGAACATATTCCAGTCTGTGCTAGCAAAACAGTCCTGTAGCTTAGCATCTGTTTCATCTCACCACTTTTTTATTGATCTCGTCACTGGTGCTTCACGCTATAATTGTTGCTTGTAAGCAGGAATCAGATTTGCCAAATGGAGGGCGAGGGARAGCTTTGTATGCATCTCTGTGTGTGGAGTTGAGGTGGTATAGAATTTGTTTTTCTCTGGTTGCACATTTAACATGCTGACAGAAATKTGGTAAAACGGATTTAAGTTTCCCTGCATTGAAGTCCCAGTCTACAAGGAGTGCCGACTCTGGGTGTGTGTTTGCTTAAGGGCGGAATACAGCTCCTTCAAAGCTGTCTTAGTGCCAGCCTGACTGTGATGGTATGTAAAACAGCTACGAAATATACAGAAACTCTCTAGGTAGGTAGTGTGATCTACAGCTTATCATGAGATACTATACCTCAGGCGAGCAATAGCTCGAGACTTCCTTAGATATCGTGCACCAGCTGTTATTTACATAGTCCGCTGCCCCTTGTCTTTCTAGACGCCGCTGTTCTATCCTGCTGATACAGTGTATAACCAGCCAGCTAGCTGTATGTTAAGTGTCTTCGTTCAGCCACGACTCCGTGAAGCATAAGATAGTTTTTAAATATCCCATTGGTAGTTTAATCTTCCGCGTAAGTCATCGATTTTATTCTCCAAAGATTGCATGTTTGCAAGTGGTTTATTCGATCGCCTACGAATTCTCAGAAGGCAGCCCGCCCTTCGGCCCCTTTTTCTCCGCATATCACGGGGATCAGGGCCTATTCCCGAGAAAGCAGTATATCCTTCGCATCGAGCTCATCATCCTCGTGAAAGGGAAAAAAGGATTCTGCTAGTCCGTGGTGAGTATTCGCAGTCCTGATGTCTAGAAGTTATTTTCGGTCATAAGAGACGGTAGCGGCAACATTATGTACAAAATAAGTTTTAAAAATGTGTAACAAACAAGGCAAATAAACAAACAAAAAAACACAATCGGTTGGGGACATGTAAAAAGTCTGCCTTCATCTCCGGCGCCATTTCTGTTCTCGGTGCGCTATTTCTATGATTCATATTCTTAAGTTTAGTTTTTGCATCTTTTACACCATCTTCAAAACAATATTTTTGGTTATGGAAAATACTGTATTTCACAGCGGTTTAGATGTACAATCATTATCTACACAACGGCCACTTGTTTTGTCATACAAATTGAAAATAGGTGAACTATTTGAATTTTAGCAACCAGGAAATGGTGGAGCGATTTCTGCATATTGCATCTTTAAAATACCATTATAGACAGTATTGTAAAAATCTATACTGGTATGTGAATCCATACAGATATAACTTTAAATAAGCCAAGCTCTAATCTCCTCCTAGAACATTTGAGCATCTGCCACAATTACGTTAGATTTTAGTTCTGGGATTCTGAAACTTAATATGAGCTATAACTGTAAGTCACTCTGGATAAGAGTCTGCTAAATGACAAACGTAAATACACTCACCAGACATTTTATTAGGTACACCACCCAGTTCATGAAAATGGATCGCTCCTACAGACAGTGAGTCACGTGGCTGTGGCTTGCTATATAAAGTAGGCAGACAAGCATCCAGTTACTGTTTGATTGAACATTAGAATGGGCAAAACTAGTGACCTAAGCAACTTTGAGCGGGGTATGATCGTCGCTGCCGGCCAAACTGCCACCCTCCTGGGTTTTTCAAGCATGACAGTGTCTATCTCGGACCTCCATAATCAACTGGCGGACTGTGGACCGAATCCGGACCCATAACGGGGTCAATACGTACCGGGCTTTGACCCCTGGTATCATATAAACACACAAAAGGTATGGAAGAACCGATAGAATTACAGGAAATTAGCTTTAAAAAACAGCAACAAAAAATCTCTCCCCCATGCCAAATGTGTTGTATTGCACGAAATTAGGTTAAAATTGAAACATTTTACCTTCCCCAACAAGAGGGGTGTGAACAGTGTTCCACTCCTATCAGCTAAAAACAAGAAGAAGCAGCTCGTTGGCAAACGATCACCAACACTGGACAATTGAGAAGTACATTTTTTTTGCCTAGAACATGACAGCATGTTCAGTTTATTTGAGTGGCCTGCSCACTCCCCAGACCTCAACCCAATAGAGCATCTTTGAGATGAGATGGAACGGGTTGTTCGCTGCATGAATGTACTGGCGTCCAATCTGCAGCAACTGCATGATGCCATTGTGTCAGCATGGACCAACATCCCTGTGAAATGTTTCCAACACCTAGTAGAATGCACCGAAGAACTCAGGCTGTTCTGGAGGCAAAGTGTGGGGGTCCGACCCAGTACTAGATGGTTGTACCTACTAACTGGCCGGTGAGTGTCGTTTACTACATTGACTGGAAATAACACGTCTCCGCCTGAAAATCGTCCCAATCCTAAAAATTATGCAAAACGTAGCTCAAGTCAAGTACCCACTCTATTCTACTTCTCTCCAACTCTGGAACTCTTTCAAATTACCCCTAGCCTATTGGCTGATATGTAGCCCAATAATAGCCTACCGGTAGCCTAACATAAACTGGCCATGTGAGAATATCTGATAATTTAACCTATTTATTTGGCTGTTTTTGTGCATTTTGATATTGCCTAGGGGGGCAAAATTGCTGGGACCAGGGCTCCCAAGTTAGTTAAGCCTAAAATAACATTTTGGAACTGCTGTTGGGGGGGACCAGTTGTTGCAGGAGCAGGTGGGAGTTAGACAAAAAAACAGGAGGAAGTGGTGGGTGCGGTATAAAAAGCTGCGGGAGCAGGATGAAGAAATGAGTCCTGTGCAAACCTATATTGTCACAGTTCATCAAGTGTTGCAGTAAATTGTTTTCAGTTAATATAAAATTGTCATATTGGAAGAATTTTGTTAAATAATCTTATATTAAGGTTGAGAATCTATTACGACTGTCTGAAATTTGTCTCTAATCTATATCTGTTTGCTTACCTCACAGGTGCAGGTCAATCGCCGTGGATGTGGTGCCTCCTGCTGGAGCTGATACACTGGTGCAAAAACAGAACACAGTCAGTAAAACATCATGATTACAGTGCTCCCTACAATATTTTCATCATTAGAATACATTTATACTCACGGTAAGATTTCCACACTGGTGGTCTGTATTCATCATGGTCTGAGGAAGGAAGAACATAATATCAAGTCTTGCATTTTTTTTTTTTTTTTTTAACTCGACATTGACAGACTAACAAAAATCTTTGTTTCCTGATTTACAGTCCCTCCAGGTGATCAATTTATCACACTACACTTAAACAGTGCTGATTAAGCCACCCTGACAAATGTTATTTGCTACATCTACAGCAAGTGAACAGATTCAGTAACACAGACATCATATTTTTACAAAAAAAAATTACACTAGCGGGCCTTTAGCACATCTGAATTGCCTTCGAGGATAATATAGGTTACTCATTTAAGGCTACACGAAAGATACTTTGAGACTAGCCTAATCAACAATACCAAACTAATGCAGTGGATTTTATGCACATTCACAATAAATCTAACATTAATATTAGCTTACACTTATTGTACTTGAGAAGTAAGAGCATGCATACATTAAAACATTTATACATCATGGTGCCAAGCCAAACTGTTTTATGGGGGCATGGAATTTACTTTTCATATTACACTTTTTTCAGCGCAGCTCACCTCGCTAAAAAGGAGGTGCAGCTGGCCCCAAGACGTGGTATCTGGCCATGGAGTTATGACATAGCCTCCGCACATCCATCCATGTTGGTGGTGGACTGGCAGTAATGCACCATTTGGTTGTCATTTAACTCGTAGAGCAGAGTTCAATAGACAGTTATGCTCTCCTTTAATGCCTCAGCCACATAGCAGTGTAGGAAGCATAAACATAAAAGAGGCAGAACACAAAACTCTTCTAACACGTCTGCCATTGTTGATATGGTCGCACTGTCTCCACTCATAGCAACATATCCTTACAGAAAATGACCACTGTTCTATACTAAACCGTACCACTACTGTAGCACATGCAGTTTGGGTCAATACCATTGCCTAGGATACCTTTAAAAGATAGCTACTACTTACTACTGCCAAAGATTTGAATTAGGCTACTACAAGGATGTTCTGACCTTCAAAAAATGACTGCTGCAGACTGTGCTTTCAACCACACCCCACATCCTGAAAGGACTATGGCATGCGTGTTCCGACAGAATACACTGGCTATCTGTCAGAAGCACAGAGCTTGCCGTCTCATCCCCCACAGCCTGGATGTCAGCTCTATCTTAAACTTGAAATGCAATTTCCTGTCCCCTAACTGTTCTTTATGTATTTTCTCTCCCTTTCGATGCCTACCCCTATCATTGTTGCTAAATTGCYAATGTTTTTTGTTTGATGCAACAACAACAAAGGGTCCTTTGTCAATCATCACAGACAAGCTGACAAAGTGTGTCATTCAACACCTTGTGATGCCCTCTGGTGATCAAGGGGTTTTGACATGACCTAAAAGGCTGTAACGCTAATTCGTTAACGTTGATAATGACTGGACTAAACTGTTAGTTAGCTAGCCAACATCTTATCTACAAATCTGCTGACGCAAAATACGTTGTTTTCATCTCGCGCGAAATAACTCTTACAGGCCTCCCGACAATGCCAAAAAAAAGTAGCTGGATAGCCAAACACTGACCACATTTCTATAGCATAACATTTGCATATCTGTCACATGCATTACTAGGAAGATGACGTTAGAGCTGGTATTGGAACTAGAGATGTATCAAACTGACAGAGGCGAACAGTTTGCTAGCTAGATAACTTACCAAAGACATTTAGAGCCATTCTTGGTGCGATAACTGATGCGCAATAGATGACAATGTCCACCGCAGTTAGAAAGCTGATAATGGGAATACAGTAAATAAATATTAATTTGCGAGAAAACATATAGCAACAAGAAAATGTTAAACTGTATAAAACGTTTCTACAACAATAACAGAGCCAGTCCAGGCTAGCTAGCGTTAGCCACTTAACGTTAACGCGTTTGCTCACACTGTGAGTCACAGCTACGCTAGCGCCGCCGACTTCATTGCAAAAATAAACAAATACAAAGATCGCGAACAGGCGTAGATGCAAACATTCATTTATCTACATTGAGAATAAAGCCAATATGTACTCTATCCGATGCATATAGATAATATAGTTGAGCCCAACAGATTGTACTTACACCACATCACCGTATCCATCTATAACGAAGTCGCCATCTTGTGATATCACGTGACCATCAGCCGCAATTTTAGGCCAAATTGTTACCATGGTTACCATGTGATGCTGCTCAGAATAGAATGGGGCAGGGTTAGTGCTATCCGGGATCCTTAGGGTGTCCCTACCCATTTTAAATGTCAACTTCAATGGAGTAACGTCAGAGTTGGGAAGTCCCAAGGATCCCGGAAAGCATGGACCATCAGCAGCAATCCAGTTAATTCCACCATGTGAGAAGGAGAGGATCCATAAGCCTATTACATGCAATGTTGCCTAACACAGGCAATGTTTGAGCTATCGATTCATAGATCCTGCAGTGCGGAGGCAAGAGCACTACTTCCTGTGCCACCGGTCATACACACGTACACATGGATTTTGTGTTGTAGATATGTGGTAGAGTAGGGGGCTGAGGTGCACACACTTAATATGTTGTGAAATCTGTTGTGAATGCATTGTAATGTTTAAAAAAAAGTTGTATAACTGCCTTCATTTTGCTGGACCCCAGGAAGAGTAACAGAAATACAAAATACCTATGGAAGGTGTGTGCTACCAACTCGATCTTGTAGGGTCATGAGCAGGATAGCCAGATAAAGCCCAGGCCTTGTGCCAGGCACCATAATAGCAGTCGTTTTATTACACATGTAGGCTGTAGTTAGCAGCTAAGAGCTGAATTACATACATAGCACATAAGTAATTAAACGAAAACAGCTACAAATCAGGATGGGAGCAGAAGCAGTTTCTTTTTGGAAGTGTGAATGGGCTGAGCAGTTGAAGAATAATGGTCATAGCCAGGGGGGTTCAGGATCAGACAGGTCCAGAGCCATTTATCAGCACAGCTCACCGTCCACTCACATACAGCCAGTTGCATTAATCCCCCCTTCCCTGTCTTACAGCATCCTCCTTTGTGCCAAGCCAAAGCCAACAGGTATGCTCTAACAAAGGCTATCCCAGTACTACAAAGCAATGCGAGCTATAATGCGGGGGTCAATTCAAAAGCCCAGGCACTTGTTTCACAGGGAGTAAGCCTAGTGCTCATGTCTCTGCACAGGATCCAACCACTGTGAGATATTTACTTACCGCTATTAATATAGCGCTCAAGAAGTTTAGAATCTCAAAATGCAAGTTTGTGACCCACCTCACGACAAAGAGATTGGAAGTGTCTATTCAAATGCAATCCAACAGTTGAACTAAATCTCATCCCAAATCTAAAATATTTTCCAAGATCGAGAGGAATGTATGGCGTCGGGATACATTTTCCCCTAGGTAAAGATCTCAGATCAACTTCCCCAATCCTAATGCAAAACTGACCCAACATCAGCATCTATAGGCAACTTTAACATACATCAAATGGAAGTTCAAAAAGCCCCAAAACTAAATGTAAAGCAGAATCATGTTGACCATTTATCTTCATGGAACAGCAATAGAGGAAATTGTATTACACCAGTGAAAGTTGATTTATTGCAATTAAGAAACACATATAACCAAAAGTACAGTGTAATTTACTTAAACTCACTTGATTGCAACCAACCTGCAGTTAACATAACTATGTGCTTTGTTTTGAGCTCAAGGGCACACACTATAGAGCAATACATCTTAATCCAAAATCTAGTGTTCCTTTGAAAGTGTTTTGCAAGGAAATACACAAAATAACTCATACATTTTAAATTGTGAAATAAATGCATTTTAATTTTGTAATTGGTAACATCTTTACAATACATGCCTTTTGTTTTGTCATCCTTCAACAAAAACTTGGAAAATGTACAATTTCATGACCAACAAGGAACAATTTTGGTTGCTCGAGTAAAAGGGGTAGTATAAGCTGTAGTTTCAAAATCATGATCACCATCTGCAGAAGACATATTTACATTGCAAACAGGATCAGGAAAGCAACCATCAAGCAGAACAGACCCATGGCTTCAGACAGKGCAAATCCCAGGATAGCGTAAGAGAAAAGCTGCTGTTTCAGGGAGGGGTTCCTGGGAAGAAAAACAAGTTCAATGAGAATTTCACAAAAAAATTCTAAGAAACAGCGAATCCATAAATTATTATTAATTTGTGCAAAACAATTTGTGCAAAACAACTGTCTTCACATAAATTATGTGTCGGAGTGAATCCAAAACGACTTGAGACAGAAGATCGATTGTTAAAATGTTTCCGCGCAGACCTTTTTTTTTTGCCTCCCCTTCACTTACCTACTGCAGAAGTCAAAGCGCCGAGGAACAACTGCGCATGCCAGAAGCCGTGTTTACTCAGATTCCCGGATGTTGGGATTTACGACATCAGACGTCATTCCCTAACGCCGTTATTGGAACATTGGAAAGAAAAAATCACGGCGTTTTCAATGTTGTTTCTATATATCAATCAAATATCTATTGTATTCGTTTCAATGAAAATGTGACATGTCTTACTCATGCTACTAGTGATAATAAACTCAAACTCAAGGTGGTAGTAGGACAAACTCAAAAGGGTTTCTTTCTACTTGTGTGTGTGCCACACTGCTCACCAATGATGTTGAAATGCTATTTTCTAATTCTCTGGGAATGTTACCCCACATATTTGTTTTAACCCAATAATCATTTTGAGTTCTAGTTTTCCTGCTCTTTAGCCTTTTGTGTATTCATATATGGCCAGTGCCATCCTTTTCAAATATTCTCTTGTCTATTAGAATTTAACAAAAATTGATAAAACCATAAGATTTATTTATAGAGTTTGGTTTTCACTATTTGGAGCAGATCAGTTGTAACATGATCCATGTCCAGCAGAGGGATCTGTTGTGTAGGCCTATGTTATGTAGCGGCAGCTAGGCAAGGTATCATTCCTAGTATACTGACCGAATCCCAATGTGAAACTTCAACCCTAACGCTCTGTGCACTTCAGAGATCTGAGAAGGTTTGACAGGTGTTAGCAATAGGGCATTAAATCTAACTAGCCTATCTGAAGCATAGGTGGAGCTATTACCATACCTATGCCATGCCCTTTCAGATGTCCAAACTGCACAGGGCATAGGTCAGGGGCATCAACTCTTACCCTACTAGGTCTGGAGCCTGCTAGTTTTCTGTTACACTTGATAATTATTTGCACACACTTAGTGTCCCCGGTCTGCATCAGTCCCTGATTAGAAGGGAACAATGGAAAAATGTAGTCAAACTGGCTTCGAAGTCCAGAATGAGTTTGAAGGTCGTATGGTCTTATGATTAAAATTGAGATTTGGCCACTGTGTATTAAGTAGGTGCATACATGCATAAGCACACGCACACACACAACAACAGAAAACATATGACCAGCTTAAAAAAAGAATTGGCTCGACATTCCTTGTCCATGAAATGAATGGACTTAGAGATGAGAGCGAAATAATTATAAACTACTATTTTCATGCCCTACCTCCCTCAAAGATCTGTCCTCAACATGATTGGCAGCTCGAAAGCTGTGCGTGTGTGTGTCTGGGTCCATGCCTGTACTTGGGTATGTGAGGGAATGACAGGGGTGGACGGACATGCAATGATTGGTTCATAGACAGGGTCTCTGCTTTTGTCTTCAAGGACATGTAGATGTAGCCTGACTAAATTCCCAATCTGGTCCTCATACCATCATGGCCACCTAATCCTCCCCAGCTTCCAATTGGCTCATCCATCCCCCCTCCTCTCCCCTGTCACTGTTTTCCGGGTCATTGCTGTAAATCAGAATGTGTTCAGTGAACTTACCTCTAAAATAAGGATAGAGTAAAACATTTAAATAAAGATATTATACTGCATCTCCATGGTTCTTAAATAACGGAAGTCTGAAGCTGATTAAAAGGCTTGGAGATATGTATCATTAATGTATTGTGCTTGACCTTTTCTTCACATCAATATGACATTTAAATATATAAACACATGCTTGGAAATTCAAAAATGTGCACAATATACAGTGGCTTGTGAAAGTATTCATCCCCACTTGGCATTTTTCCTATTTTGTTGCCTTACAGCGTGGAATTAAAATAGATTTTTGGGGGGGTTTGTATCAATTGATTTACACAACATGCCTACCACTTTGAAGATGCAAAATATTTTTTMTTGTGAAACAAACAAGAAATAAGACAAAAAAAACGGAAAACTTGAGCGTGCATAGCTATTCACCCCACCCAAAAAGTCAATACTTTGTAGAGCCACCTTTTGCAGCAATTACAGCTGCAAGTCTCTCGGGGCATGTCTCTATAAGCTTGGCACATCTAGCCACTGGGATTTTTGCCAATTCTTCAAGGCAAAACTGCTCCAGCTCCTTCAAGTCGGATGGGTTCCGCTGGTGTACAGTAATCTTTAAGTCAAACCACAGATTCTCAACTGGATTGAGGTCTGGGCTTTGACTAGGCCATTCCAAGACATTTACATTTTTCCCCTTCAACCACTCGAGCGTTGCTTTAGCAGTATGCTTAGGGTCATTGTCCTGCTGGAAGGTGAACCTCTGTCCCAGTCTCGAATCTTTGGAAGACTGAAACAGGTTTCCCTCAAGAATTTCCCTGTATTTAGCGCCATCCATCATTCCTTCAATTCGGACCAGTTTCCCAGTCCCTGCCAATGAAAAACATCCCCACAGCATGATGCTGCCACCACCATGCTTCACTGTGAGGATGGTGTTCTCGGGGGGATGAGAGGTGTTGGGTTTGCACCAGACATTGGGTTGTCCTTGATGGACAAAAAGCTACATTTTATCTGACCAGAGTACCTTCTTCCATATGCTTGGAGAGTCTCTCACATGCCTTTTGGCTAACACCAAACGTGTTTGCTTATTTGYTTCTTTTCTTTCTTTAGCAATTTTTTCGGGCCACTCTTCCATAAAGCCCAGCTCTTTGGAGTGCATGGCTTAAAGTGGTCCTATTGACAGATACTCCAATCTCCGCTGTGGAACTTTGCAACTCCTTCAGGGTTATCTTTGCCTCTCTGATTAATGCCCTACTTGCCTGGTCCATGAGTTTTGGTGGGCGGCCCTCTCTTGGCAGGTTTGTTGTGGTGCCATATTCTTTCCATTTATTAATCATGGATTTAATTGTGCTCCGTGGGATGTTTTGCATATTTTTTTATAAGCCAAACCTGATCTGTACTTCTCCACAACTTTGTCCCTGACCTGTTTGGAGAGCCCCTTGGTCTTCATGGTGCTGCTTGCTTGGTGGTGTTGCAGACTCTGGGGCCTTTCAGAACAGGTGTATACACGTAGAACCCTTTATTATGGTTCTTTATAGAATCTTTATAGAAAATGGTTCTATAAAGAACCTTCCTCAATCTGAAAGGTTCTTTGCAGATCCTTTTGAAGAACCATACAGGATTTGTTATTCTGGTCAGCCATATTATATTGCTAAAATTCCAATATTTATTGTGTTAAGTGACAAATTGAATCAAGTGAGTTAACTAACAGCTGGAGGTCCCTGATGAGAGAATTGAGAACCACTGACTGATTTTATCAACCTTTCTCAATTGACACAAAGCTTACTGTCACGATCGTCGTAATGATGAGATCAAGGCGCAGCGTGGTATGCGTACATTCTCTTTACTGAAAGAAACACTTAACAAAAACAACAAAACCAACGAACGAAAYGTGAAGCTATACGACTAGTGCAGACAGGCAACTATACATAGACAAGATCCCACAACACAAATGAGGCAAATGGCTACCTAAATATGATCCCCAATCAGAAACAACGATAAACAGCTGTCTCTGATTGGGAACCATATCAGGCCAACATAGACATACAAAACCCCTAGACATACAAAACTAGCGTACCCACCCTAGTCACACCCTGACCTAACCAAAATATATAGAAAAACAGAGATATCTAAGGTCAGGGCGTGACACATACACGAGTCTTTCACAAGACACTGTCACTGGTCATAGTCATATATAATATATTGCCCCATAACACAACACATTAGATAAACTGGAATGACGCTCTCACTTACGGTTGCACAAAAAGAGCTGTGAGCAAACCACGCCCCATAATATTGTAACAAGCCTCCTCCCCTACATTTTAATTACCAAAAAAAGAGCAAAGAACTGTAAGGAACCATTGAAGGACTCAAATGTTTTTTTGAATCATTATGGTTCCACATAGAACCTTCACCCTTCCCAAAGAATCATTGAGGAACCCACATTTTTTTGGTATATGTATTTCCTAGTAAAAGGTTGTATTCCTTTTTAAAACCAGCATGTGGATAAGATGTCATGAACTGTCAGTTCTTGCATCTAGAGCACTGTCTATGAATTTGAGAGGGGATAACGAGCACTATCCCTCAGTAAATGAAAAAATGTCAGTGCTACCGTTTTGTTGTTTTTCGAATTCCAGAATGTAGCTTTAGATGCAACTATCAATGCTTTTGTACAGCCCAAAGGGGCCAATTGAGCTCTTCAGGTAATTAGAGTCCTCTTAAAAAAAGGTCATTAGAAAGTACAAACTCAAGTGTGGAGGGAAACCAGTCCTAGCTTCCACAATTGTATTTGAAACACTACAACATAAAAAAATACATAAAATCATATTTGTTGGTATATAGACATATCCTCGCTTTTCCTTCTGGAGCACCATAAGGCCAGCTATAAGGCTGTTTACAGCACACGGATCTCAAATTGATGTTAATGTTCACTTTTCTTTCCGTTGCCATGGGTTACCAGTTGGCTGGCAATCTGACAGCAGGCTAACAGACAGGCTTGATTAGTGGTCTCCGGTTCTGTCCATCTCCGCGCATGGCTGAGCTCCCTGGTCATTTATCCACTAATAAGCCCCTAATGGGCCCAATATTCAGTGGTATGTCACTGCTACATGGCAGAAAATGCCTACATGTCTCCACCACCTTTGGCAAGTTGCTTGTCTCACATCAAACCGTGTCATTTACAAGAGAGGAGGCTAAGGGTAAAAAAACTCAGTGTTAACACTGAGACARGGATTTTTGCATTCACTCCTTAGCCACCGATCTCCTCGCCTGCCACTAGGAGAGCAATATTGATAGATGGTGTGATAAAGATCACATTATTGCAGCCTTGAAGCTTACACAATAATTGTTCAGATTTGGATAGTGTTTGTCCATAAAGAGTTTGTGTGCTAGAATATTTGGCACCAAAACCATGTGTCTTTGTTTTGCATATTTCAGTTGTGAAATTTATTCTAACTTGAGTTTCTCAGTTTTCGTGGGAAAAAAATGCCGACAAGTAATCCCTTGCTGATTTAAAACTATGGGCAAAACGAAAACATGTTTTAAACTCTCGGGAAAATGTTTCAGATGAACTACATGTTCACTCATTAGATGGTTCTCCAATCTAATGTGTTCCCGCATATAAATACTTAGGCATTTAGATTGATATGGATTTTACGTTTAAAAGAAGAGAAGATTTAAARTTGGCTTTTTCTACAGAAACATATTGTCATTCTCTAAGCAATAGGAAGCAGATTATTCAGTCAACCTTTTTATCTGTTCTTGATTATGGTGATGTTATTTATCAAAGTGCAACTGCTACTACTATTAAACCTTTGGATGCCATCTACCATAGTGCCCTTTGTTTTGTTACAGGTGACAGTTTTGATACTCATCACTGTATCCTGTATCAAAAGGTGGCTGGACTTTGCTAAAGATCTCTACATTACTCCCTTTTTGTCCTACTCCATAAACTTCCATCGTATCTAACCTTGCTGTTGAGTTGCTAGGATTGGTTAACTCTTGAGGTTCCTAGGGTCTCCACCTAGCTAGGTAAATCTGCTTTTAGTTTTAATGCACCGTAATGCTGGAACAAAATTCAAAATACATTTAATCTTGATGTTCTGGTGCCGTTCGGGCAATAAATCCCCAGTATTGATTGGGGATTTATTGGTGGATGAATGTAAATGTTTTTCTGGGTGATTTGTGAAGTTTTATTTCTGCTTAACATGAATGTGTTTTTGTAATCTAATGTGTGTGTGTGTGTATATATGTATATCATATATTTACAGTACCAGTCAAAAGTTTGGACACACCTACTCATTGAATGGTTTTTCTTTATCTGTACAGTTTTCTGTTCAAATATTTTTTATTGAACACACACAAGAATGGTGTATAGGTATAAAAGACAGGTATACAATTCTTATCTAAACATAAAAGAGCAGACAGAAACAAAAAGACCCAGAGTTCTGGGTACAAAACAAATATTACAAAACAAGACATACAGAACAAGGACAGGTAGAAAGAAAGAGGGTAGATGTCCCCCCTTTTATCCCTCCCCCCTTTATCCCTTCCCCTTATCCCCCCCCGTTAAAAAGTACAAATTCACAGTGCCGAATGGGCCAAGTAAGAGAGGAAAGGTTGCCAGATTTGATCAAATGTTGATAATTTATTGTTCAGTATATATCTAATTCTTTCTAAGTGTACAGTGTTTGCCAATTCGCTGAGCAATATTTTGGTAGTGGGCGCATCCCTCCTTTTCCAAAACAACAAGATTAGTTTTTTTGCCGAAATGAGACTGTAAGAGATTAGTTGTTTTTGAGGGTTGGTTAATCCGTTTAGGGAATCACTCCCAGGATTATCAGAAGCGGGTCTGGGTCAATTGAAGTCTCCAGAACTTCCGAGAGGATCCTAAACGATGTCTGGAGTTAATGGAGCAGGTGTGGATATACTCCAAGCTATCTTCCCAGTCTGCCACCGAAATGTCAGTCCCTAGTTCTTCCTCCCATTTTGCCTTAATGGCATCTGTAGAAGGTGTGCTAACAGATTGAAAAGCATCATATAGACGAGATATCAGTTTGTCTGAGGTGGGGGATGTTTTTATGCATCCGTCAAATATGGAAGGCTTAGCGTTCCCAAATGTTGGAAGGTGTTTTCTAACATAGTCTCTGATTTGTAGGTATCTGAAAAAGTTACTTCTGGGAAGATTRTAAGTTTCCCTCAGCAACTCAAAGGAAGCAAAGGTCCCTTCTATATATAAATCCCCTATGGTACTTACCCCCAACTCTCCCCATTGCTCAAAGGTGTTATCAAGGTTAGAGGGGGCAAAGGAGGGGTTCCTGGCAACAGGGAGCATGAATGACATTGGTCTAAGCTCAAAGTGGATTTTAATTTGCTTCCAGATTCGGACTGTGCTATGTATAATAGGATTGTTACGATAAAGTGACCTCTCCAGATTGACAGGCGACAAAATCACAGCACCAATAGAGAAGGGGTGACACTCCTCACGCTCCATACTAAGCCAGCTGGGTGACGGACGTGCGTCATCCAGCAAAAACGTAACAGCGCGGAGGTTAGCGGCCCAGTAATAAAATATACAATTTAGGAGAGACAATCCTCCTTCCATTTTGGATTTGCAGAGGTRTTTTTTACCTATCCTGTGTGTTTTATAATCCCAGATKAAAGGATTGATAATTGAGTCCAGTTGTTTATGAAAGGATTTAGGTATGAATACTGGGATGTTCTGGTATAGGTAGAGCAGTTGTGGGAGGAAGACCATTTTAATGGCATTAATTACTCCGAGCAGAGAAATTGGGAGAATTCTCCAAAATTGTATGTTTGTCTTGAGTTTTTGCATCAGAGAGGGGAAATTCTCTATAAATAGTAAGGAGTATTGTTTGGTAACTACAATTCCTAGATAGGTACATTTTTCTGAAGATAACTTAACTGGAAGATGTTCTAGCCAGGAGGTGTTTTGTAACCGTATGGGCATTAATTCACTCTTGTTCCAATTTATTCTGTATCCCGAGAAGGTACCAAACAAATTATTCACATCAAGAATAGCTGGAATACTAGCTTGGGGTTCTGTTACATAGAGGAGAATGTCATCTGCATATAGGGAAATCTTATTTAGAGTATCTTTGGTATTATAGCCGTGTATTGCTGCATGAGATCTAATCGCCTGAGCGAGAGGTTCAATGATTAGGACGAAGAGCATAAGCGACAGCGCACAACCCTGCCTTGTCCCTCTGTAAAGGTTAAATCGGGGCGACAATGATTGGTTAGTGAGTATTCTCGCACAGGGGTTCCTATATAAAAGCTGGATCCAATTTATGAACCCATCTCCAATATTACATTTCTGTAGGACCTTGAATAGATAGGACCACTCAACTTGGTCAAAAGCCTTTTCGGCGTCAAGAGATATAACGGCAAGGTCCACGTTGGGTAACCTCTGAGAATACATAATGTTGAAGAGGCGCCTGAGATTGAAGAATGAGTTTCTGTTCGGGATAAAGCCGGTCTGGTCCGAATGGACCAATTTGCCAATTAAAGTGCTAAGCCTGTTAGCCAGAGTTTTTGTTAAAATCTTTTGGTCTGTATTAAGGAGGGATATTGGTCTGTATGACCCTACCTCTTCCGGATCTTTACCAAACACACCGCCCGGGCAACGAATGAGTGGCTTCGCAAGAAGCATTTCAAGGTCCTGGAGTGGCCTAGCCAGTCTCCAGATCTCAACCCCATAGAAAATCTTTGGAGGGAGTTGAAAGTCCGTGTTGCCCAGCAACAGCCCCAAAAACATCACTGCTCTAGAGGAGATCTGCATGGAGGAATGGGCCAAAATACCAGCAACAGTGTGTGAAAACTTGTGAAGACTTACAGAAAACGTTTGACCTCTGTCATTGCCAACAAAGGGTATATAACAAAGTATTGAGATAAACTTTTGTTATTGACCAAATACTTATTTTACACCATAATTTGCAAATAAATTCATTAAAAATCCTACAATGTGATTTTCTGGATTTTTTTTCTCATTTTGTCTGTCATAGTTGAAGTGTACCTATGATGAAAATTACAGGCCTCTCTCATCTTTTAAGTGGGAGAACTTGCACAATTGGTGGCTGACTAAATACTTTTTGTCCACTGTATATCCACAGTAAAACGAGTCCTATATCGACATAACCTGAAAGGCCTCTCAGCAAGGTAGAAGCCACTGCTCCAAAAACCGCCATAAAAAAGCCAGACTACTGTTTCCAACTGCACATGGGGACAAATATTGTACTTTTTGGAGAAATATCCTCTGGTCTGATGAAACAAAATAGAACTGTTTGGCCATGATGACCATTGTTATGTTTGGAGGAAAAAGGGGAGGCTTGCAAGCCGAAGAACATCATCCCAACCGTGAAGCACGGGGGTGGCAGCATTATGTTGTGGGGGTGCTTTGCTGCAGGAGGACTGGTGCACTTCACAAAATAGATGGCATCATGAGGGAGGAAAATTATGGGATATATTGAAGCAACATCTCAAGACATCGGTCAGGAAGTTAAAGCTTGGTCGCAAATGGGTCTTCCAAATGGACAATGACCCCAGCATACTTCCAAAGTTGTGGCAAAATGGCTTAAGGACAACAAAGTCAAGGTATTGGAGTGGCCATCACAAAGCCCTGACCACAATACTATAGAACATTTGTGGGTAGAACTGAAAAAGTGTGTGCAGGCAAGGAGGCCTACAAACCTGACTCAGTTACACCAGCTCTGTCAGGAGGAATGGGCCAAAATTCACCCAACTTATTGTGGGAATCTTGTGGAAGGCTACCCGAAACATTTGACCCAAGTTAAACAATTTAAAGGCAATGCTACCAAATACTAATTGAGCGTATGCAAACTTCTGACCCACTGAGAATGTGATGAAAGAAAAAAAAGCTGAAATAAATCATTCTCTCTACTATTATTCTGACATTTCACATTCTTAAAATAAAGTGGTGATCCTAACTGACCTAAGACAGGTAATTTTTACTAGGATTAAATGTCAGGAATTGTGAAAAACTGAGTTTAAATGTATTTGGCTAAGGTGTATGTAAACTTCCGACTTCAACTGYATGTGAGAGTGGATTCTCGGCCCTCACTAGCATGAAAACCAAATACAGGCACAGATTGTTTGTGTAAAATGATTTATGACAGACTCACTCCAATACAACCCAACATTTCTGAGTTATGTGCATCCTTTCAAGCACACCCTTCTCGTTAACCTGTGGTGAGTTTTTCACAATTTTCGATTAACAAATACATTTTTATATGTAAGATGGCAAAATAAAGAGCAACATTATTGATTATTATTTGTTCCCTGGTCCTATAAGAGCTCTTTGTCACTTCCCACGAGCCGGGTTGTGACAAAAACTCACACATTCTTATGTTTAATAAAATGTACCATATAAGTGGCTTACAATGGCTTACAATGATGGCAAAAAAATACATTTGAGAGTGCACTGACCCTGGTGCTAGAGGGGTTGGAGGTTGAATGTTTGAAGGGGTACGGGACAACAAAAAAAAATTGTGAACCACTGTTCTAAGGGAAGCTCATCTACGTGTTCGTCGTCCTCACCAGGGTCTTGACCCGATTGCAGTTCGGCATCGTAACTGACTACATAGTGCAAATGCTCACCTTTGATGGCCACTGGCACGCTGGAGAAGTGTGCTCTTCACGGATGAATCCCGGTTTCTGTGGGCGAGCAGTTTGCTGATGTCAATGTTGTGAACAGAGTGCCCCATGGTGGGGTTATGGTATGGGCAAGCATAAGTTACGGACAATGTATACAATTGCATTTTACTGATGGCAAATTGAATGCACAGAGATACCGTGAAGAGATCCTGAGGCCCATTGTCGTGCCATTCATCCGTCGCCATCACCTCTTGTTTCAGCATGATAATGCACAGCACTATGTCACAAGGATCTGTACACAATTCCTGGAAGCTGAAAATGTCCTAGTCCTTCCATGGCCTACTCACTAGATATGTTACCTATTGAGCATGTTTGGGATGCTCTGGATCGAAATGTACGACAGCTTGTTCCAGTTCCCGCCAATATCCATTAACTTCGTACAGCCATTGAAGAAGAGTGGGACAACATTCCACAATCAACAGCTTGATCAACTCTATGAGAAGTTGATGTCGCGCTGCATGACGTAAATGGTGGTCACATCAGATACTGACTGGTTTTCTGGTCCACGCCCCTATGTGACCAACAGATGCATATCTCTATTCCCAGTCGTGAAAAATATGAACTTATTTCAATTGACTGAATTCCTTATGAAATTTAACGCAGTAAAATCTTTGAAATTGTTGCATGTTGCATTTATATTTTTGTTAAGTGTATATTTCAGAAAACATCTAGTGGCTTTTTGGGGTTCTTCAGATTATCAAAGGTGTCTAATTATCTCTGGCCCTACATTCCCCCAGTCCCATGCCTCAGGTGTTTACCCCCCCCCCCCCCCAAAAAAAAGTACCACGTTGCTGTTTGAATCCTAGATTGCCCCTTTAAGGTTATGTATAGCAGTGGACAAAGTAGGCTATATTTACAATATAGGAAATAATTGAATGACAAAGCTGTAAAACATTATCCTAAATATAAACCATCAACTAAGTGAATACCATTTGTGCTTACTACTAAAGAGTAGCATAGGCCTACATATTGAAAAGTAATTTGGCATTAGATACACCAAACCAGAACAGTTGTGGAATAAGATGAACTATTGATTGAAACAAATATAAAACATCTGTCTCTGTGCTTGGAAGATTTCTTGTGAATGAAAAATGTGTGGATGCTCGGGATGAAATATCCTTCATATATTTGTTAACATACTTTTATTTTACTATGTCTTTGTTCTAAATGTTGTGAGAAAAGCTAATAGTTGGAAGAGTTGGAGAGTTAATTGAAAATAATGCAATTGTAAATACTTTTTTTATTAAATAGGCTCTCTCTTGAACCAGATGTTCTATCTGCTAGAAACTCAAGAACAATATGGTCACAGACATACAAAAATAAATACAAGTATAAATTACCAAAGGTACCATTGATTGCCATAGATTATCTGTTAATTACCAAAATTACAGAAGAACCTTCTGTTCCGAAGCCCAGCGAGCCATCGACTGGGCCAAAAAAGCATGCTCAAGTGTCAGAGTCGATATCCGCGCATATAAACCTGGGTCGCTAGAATACTCACCGAGGTAAAGACAGTTTCAGGTTGGATATTCGCCTGTAGTATGCCTTACGTCCACCATAACTGATGTGACATAAGCAAACCCATGGGTTAACATAGAGATTCTGGGTAACATCAGAAGTTGGGGGGAAATGAACTATWTTCTGGCAATCCGACCAACTGAACATATGCGGTGGTACTTAAGGTATATTATGTCAGTTCGGTTGCCCTCTGACACATTCTCATCAATGATAGAATGACATAAACTCTACTGTAGAAAGTCTAAACGTCGGAGGTATCGGATTCACATGGAATTGTTGTTTAATTCAAATGTTTGAATATGAGATTATTTGTGAAGAGATTAAATGTAAATTTAGCTTCCAAATGAGAGATCTGTACTTTCATAAGTTTTCCTCTGCTCACAGTGGCCCACCCCTGTGAAGAGGCATGGGTTATAAACTTTTCAGACACACCCCTCTCCCTCCACTATATAAAGCTAGTGACAAAAATGTAACTTCCTGTTCCGGGTACATTTTGGATGACGATCCGATGTCAAGATGGTTCAGACAATAACTACAGAACTAGGCAAACATCAGCATGGACTTTGATTGTGAATGGTATGAACTTTGAACTCGTGTTCACTACAGAAGTGATATCTCCTAGCCGTTGAGTTGGCAACAGCTGCTACAAACGCAGGTTAGGAAGGACAGTCCGAGTATCCCGTCTTCCACACACAACGTTACTACAACGTATCCCGTGACTACCAGAGACATTCTCCAAAGGACAGAGGACTCGGGTTGGCGATACGGTCTTCCATCTACCACCAACCTACTGAAGCGCAGCTCAGAGTAAATATGTATTGCATTTTCCTTTTAAATGGGCGGTAATTTAGAATGCATAAGATACTGTATTTACGAGAGCACAGCTTCGGCCCTGTTCGAGTCTCCCGCTCTTTCACTAAGACTCCACCCCTTCCCTTTGTGTAACAAGCTGTCATATCTATTCCGCCCGCTAGGGACGTTTTCTGTATGACGTAATTTGTGATCAAGTTATGATTTAATTGTGTACGTGTGTTTCTGTGTGATTGGTTAGGTATTTAGTAAATAAATAATTAAACCCAATTTTGTATTGCTGATTCAACTTGTTAGCCAGGATTCTTGCAGATAACCAAGGACTTACAACTTTCAGATGAGACTGAATAAAATGACGATTCATGTGACTGCTATTTAGTAAAATATTACTAAATCTTTAAGAGTTTATTCGAAAGATAACAGCTCTATAAATATTATTTCGTGGTGTCCCTCTCTAGTTAATTAATATTTACATGATTGGTTCAATCAGGTAATATTAATTACGGAGAAATTATTTTATAGAATAGCATGTCATAGCAATCAATCTGGCATAGTCAAAGACACGACACGCACAAAACAGAAAACAATCACCCACAACCAAAATGGGGAAAACAGGCTACCTAAGTATGATTCTCAATCAGAGACAACGATCGACAGCTGCCTCTGATTGAGAAACATACCAGGCCAAACACAGAAATGGAAAACATAGAAAAACAACATAGAATGCCCACCCCAACTCACGCCCTGACCAAACCAAAATAAAGACATAAAAAAGGAACTATGGTCAGAACGTGACAATGTGAAGCATGCACTTCTATGTTTCCATTCCATTATCTGCATGATTGCAACTGTGTATCTTTCTTAGTTGGGCAGGATATCAACCCTCATAACATGGTCTTTAACGCATTAAATATTCAAATCAAATTTTATTGGTTACATACACACATTTAGCAGATGTTATTGCGGGTGTAGCAAAATGCTTGTGTTCCTAGCTCCAACAGTGCAGTAGTATCTAACAATTCATAACAATACACACAAATATAAAAGTTAAAGAGTGGAATTAAGAAAGATATAAAGATACGATTGAGCAATGTCGGAGTGGCATTGACTAAAATACAGTAGAATAGAATAAAGTATAGACAGTGGCAAGAAAAAGTATTTGAACCCTTTGGAAATACCTGGATTTCTGCATTAATTGGTCATAAAATTTAATCTGATCTTCATCTAGATCACAACAATATACAAACACAGTCTGCTTAAACTAATAACACACTGTAAGGCAGGTCCTCACCAGACATCACCGGCAACAACGTCGTCTATGGGTACAAACCCACCGTCGCTGGACCAGACAGGACTGGCAAAAAGTGCTCTTCACTGACGAGTCGTGGTTTTGTCTCAACAGGTATGATGGTTGGATTTGCGTTTATAGTCGAAGGAATGAGCGTTACACCGAGGCCTGTACTCTGGAGCGGGAGCGGTGAGGGCTTGGGCCATTCCCCCCAGAAATGTCTGGGAACTTGCCGGTGCCTTGGTGGAAGAGTGGGGTAACATCTCACAGCAAGAACTGGCAAATCTGGTACAGTCCATGAGGAGATGGACTGCAGTACTTAATGCAGATGGTGGCCACACCAGATACTGACTGTTACTTTTGATTTTGACCCCCCTTTGTTCAGGGACACATTATTACATTTCTGTTAGTCACATATCTGTGGAACTTGTTCAGTTTACGTCTCAGTTGTTGAATCTGATGTTCATACAAATATTTACAAGTTAAGTTTGCTGAAAATAAACGCAGTTGACAGTGAGAGGACATTTCTTTTTTTGCTGAGTTTAGTTGAATGTGATTACTTTTATTAAATGTTTATTTTTGTTAATTGTGTGCTGAATTATATTGTTTTATACACGTGTGTTTTAATATTCTGTTTTTATTSTAATGTGTACAGGGCTCTCTTGTAAAATATATTTTTAATCTCATGGTGACTCACTGTTTAAAAAAAGGTCAAAGAAAAGAAAAAAGAATTGCATGTTAGCAAGTAGAATTAATGGCAGTGGGATTCTCAAAAGGCAGCCTGATGTGCGTCCTCTTTTCCTCTGTCTTTACTTCACACAAATTACGGGGATCTGGGCCTGTTCCTGGGAGAGCAGTATATCTTTCTCGTCAGACGTGTTAAAGGAAAAAGCTTCCTCCATCTTAACTCCACCCTTTCATTGGGGATCCAGATACATTTATTAAACATAAGAATGTGAGAGTTTTTGTCACAACCCAGCTCGTGGGAAATGACAAAGAGCTCTTATAGGACCAGGGCACAAATAATAATAATCAATAATTTTGCGTTTTATTTAGCCATCTTACATATAAAACCTTATTTGTTCATCAATAATTGTGAATAACTCACCATAGGTTAATGAGAAGAGTGTGTTTGAAAGGATGCACGTAACTCTGCAATGTTGGGTTGTATTGGAGAGTCTGTCTTAAATCATTTCCCACACAGTCTGTGCCTGTATTTTGTTTTCATGCTAATGAGGGCCGAGAACCCACTCTCACATAGGTACGTGGTTGCAAAGGGCATCAGTGTCGATTTGTCAAGGCAGGATACTCTGAGCGCAGCCCTATCCAGAAATTTGGCAATGGCTTCTGATTAAATTTTCACAGAACTGCTTGTTGCAATTTCAAAAAGGCTCTCTTGTTCAGATATCGGTAAGTGGACTGGAGGCAGGGCATGAAAGTGATAACGAATCCAGTTGTTTGTGTCATCCATTTCGGGAAAGTACTTGCGTAATTGCGCACCCAGCTCACTCAGGTGCTTCGCTAAATCACATTTGACATTGTCCGTAATCTTAAATTAATTTGCACACAAAAAAAATCATACAATGATGAAAAGACCTGTGTTTTGTCCTCTTAAGGATCGGACCCTTTTTTCGCCTAAAATGACATACCCAAATCTAACTGCCTGTAGCTCAGGACCTGAAGCAAGGATATGCATATTCTTGATACCATTTGAAAGGAAACACTTTGACGTTTGTGGAAATGTGAAATTAATGTAKGAGAATATAACACAATAGATCTGGTAAAAAATAATACGAAGGAAAAAAATGGTGTTTAGGAATCTAGGCGCAATTGACACTTTAGCCACTAGAAGGCAGCAGTGTATGTGAAAAGTTTTAGACTGATCCAATGAACCACTGTATTTATGTTCAAAATGTTGTATCAAGACTGCCCAAATGTGCCTAATTGGTTTATTAATGTATTTTCAAGTTCATAACTGTGCACTCTCAAACAATGGCATGGTATTCTTTCACTGTAATAGCTACTGTAAATTGGACAGTGTAGTTAAATTAACATAAATTGAAGCTTTCTGCCCATATCAGAAAAGTCTATGTCCTGGGAAATGTTTTTGTTACTTAAAACGTCATGCTAATCACATTAGCGCACATTAGCTCAACCTTCCCATGGGGGGGACCGATCCCGTAGAGGTTTTAATGCAGGCAGACAAGAGCTTCAACTTCTTAATCATAGCCTCAATGTTGTCCCGCACATTGAAGATAGTTGAGGAGAGTCCCTGTAGTCCTAGATTCAGATCATTCATGTGAGAAAAAACATAACCCAGATAGGCCAGTCGTGTGAGAAACTCATCATGCAAGCAGTCAGACAAGTGAAAATTATGGTCAGTAAAGAAAACTTTAATAAGCTCGTCTCTCAATTAAAAAAAACATGTAAATACTTTGCCCCTTAATAACCAGCGCACTTCTGTATGTTGTGAAAGCGTTACATGGTCGCTGCCCATATCATTGCATAATGCAGAAAATACACAAGAGTTCAGGGGCCTTGCTTTAACAAAGTTAACCATTTTCACTGTAGTATCCAAAACGTCTTTCAAGCTGTCAGGCATTCCAGTGGCAGCAAGAGCCTCTCAGTGGAGAGCCTCTCGGTGGATGCTGCAGTGTATCCAAGTGGTGTCGGGAGCAACGACCACTCCACTATGTCTCCCTGTCATGGCTTTTGCGCCATCAGTACAGATACCAACATCTTGACCACCAAAGTCCATTTGATGCCACAAAGCTGTCCAGTACTTTAAGAATATCCTCTCCTGTTGTCCTGGTTTCCAGTGGTTTGCAGAAGAGGGTGTCTTCCGTAATTACCCCCCATTAAACGTAACAGACATATACCAGGAGCTGTGCCAGGCCCGCCACGTCTGTTGACTCATCCAGCTGTAGAATTCACTGACTTCTTTGCGAAGCAGTAATTATTTCAAAACATCTCCTGCCATGTCACTGATGTGTTGTAAAACAGTGTTRTTTGATGAAGTCCCGTGTGGCTCAGTTGGTAGAGCATGGCGCTTGCAACGCCAGGGTTGTGGGTTCATTCCCCACGGGGGGACCAGGATGAATATGTATGAACTTTCCAATTTGTAAGTCGCTCTGGATAAGAGCGTCTGCTAAATGACGTAAATGTAATGAAGGCATTGTCTGTATAGTTTTGATGGCCTTTTCTCCCCAGCATTGTTCCAGCCATATCCACGGCAGCAGGAAGAATTAAGTCCTCCACAATAGTATGGGGCTTGCTTGTCCTAGCCACTTGGTACCTCACCATATAAGATGCTTCTAGCCTCTTCTTATTAATAGTATCTATTGCTTTTTATACATGTTTTACTACTCGAAAATCATCTTAAATCTCGCTCAAAAAATTCCTGTGGCTTATTTTTCAAATTGGCATGCTTCGTTACTAAATGTCTGCGCAAGAGTGAAGGTTTCATCGAGTTGTGAGATAGTACTTTTGCACATATAACACACTGTGCCTGAGGAATATAAGTGAACCCCAAATCAATGTAGTTCTCATCATATTTGCACCTCTTCGATGGTCCAACGTCCCGGTCTGTTGTTCGGTGCTTTCCCAGGTAAGGGGGCAGAAGATCTTTGGCTGCATCAGATTCACAACGGTCAGTGTCCATGCTAGCTGGGTTAGCAACAATAGTAGAATTACTATAGAATTACTGTAGAATTACTGATGCTAGCATTGGACGTGCTCATGGAAGCAGAACAACTTGTGTCGTCGACCGGTGTAGTACTGCTGGTAGTAGCAGTACTACCAGTACAGCTGGTATGCGTCTCAATTTTTTTTWACGATTTATCAATTTTCGAGCAAACGGAATTAGCAGCAGCTATGTTTGATTACATACAGACTATTAGTGGAATTCCCGCGAGAGAGTAACGGTTGGATGTTAATTATTTGACTAGGCTACCTGTATTAGACATTGTGTTATTTCGCTCTACACTAGATGGTTTAATTTTATTTTTGGCAGTGAAACAAGGCAACTCAGGCGAGAAAAACATCAGCCAAATGTATAGCCCCGTTGGAAAATCTAAATGTACTGTTTGAAAATGTGAATCACATTTTTTTGGCATACCCCTGGGGGTATGCATACCCCAGTTAGGGAATAGCCRCTCTAGGACAAGGTAACTTATCAATATATTTGCCTATATTGACCCCCCAAAAAAGGAAATGCTAATTAGCTACTAATATAAAGAACTACAAATGTCATGATCTGGACGAGACTGATGAATTGAGGGAAAGGTAAGAATCTCTGGATTAACCATCTAATGATAGTTAAATGTAGTAATGAATAAATTGGCAACATTTATTTAAAAATKGACAATTCTGTGTACTGTCTTGTGCAAGTTTTAAATTGACAATACCTGTTAGCAAAGGTGTCAGCTCGAGATGTCGTGCAGGAGCTTGCAGCGATTTGCAGTTTTGCATTATTTGATGCTAATTAGCATTTTCAAATCTGAGAGTAAATAGAGCCACATATATGGATAAAAATCACCTTGTCCAATAGAGATTTACATGGTTATCAAATTAGCACACCAGAGCAAGCCTACACTAAACACAGCCCTTATTTTAAGTGTTTCTAAAATCCCCTAYGGGGAAAACGTATGGTGGAAAAACAACCATTTCCATGTTTTGATCGCTAAGTTTTATGGGTATTATAACAGCTCCACCGTGGGGCTCTATTCCTCCAGAATTAAGATCATGGTCTTCATTTGAAACCAAGTGCCTACTGGCACTGTGGTCAGATGCCATAGTCCAATCTAAATTAGATAACGCATATATAAATAAAGATATTTAAGACAGATATTTGGGGCTCCCGAGTAGCGCAGCGGTCTAAGGCACTGCATCTCAGTGCTTGAGGCATCACTACAGACACCCTGGTTCGATTCCAGGCTGTATCACAACCGGCCGTGATTGGAAGTCCCATAGGGCGGCGCACAATTGGCCAAGCGTCGTCCGGGTTTGGCCGGTGTAGGCCGTCATTGTAAATAAGAATTTGTTCTTAACTGACTTGCCTAGTTAAAAAGGTTAAAAAAAAATACMMMAAAAAATTATTGTCCCAAACTAGAGAAGGGTTCTCCCGTTCCCATCCAATGCCAGCGCAAAATCAAATATTTGAAAACATTGTACTGAAAGGTCAAGGTCTGTAATAACAGGAGTGGGAAGGAGAGAATTCAATGCCAATTYCATTTGGCGGTGTACGTGGTATTGGGTGAGCATCCGCCCACCGTTCATTCTGGACAGCACAATGGAGGATGAAGCTGCTGAGTGGTTTATACACTTTTTTGCAATGTGAAGAATAGTCTAATTCATTTGCTATATCAGATATGAAAATAAAAGTGGTATTATAATAGTGGCTTGTCTAATCTAGATGTCATCTCGATCTAAAGGTAGTATACAGCTGGAAAATTAGGCCTACACGTAAAGGGTGATCAGATCTTACAACGCAAAGTAAATACGCAAAGTATTTTAAGCATCAGCTAACCACTTGTTATAGAAATTTGTCAGCCGATGACAGTCGATGTGGCACACAACCATTGGTTGATGAAAGCAAGTATAACTATTGCCGTGTTTAAAACTTGTGTTGTAGCGTTTGTTAAATGAAGAGTTTGTTAAATGTGTGTATATTATCAAATCAATTCTCTGTGTGTAATTTAATTACGTGATTAAACTAATCATGTAACTTTAATTAACTAGGAAGTCAGGGCACCACGGGAAAATGTTTAGAGTAACTGTTCCGATATTTTCATGTTATCGATTACAGTTACTTATTACCTCATCAGTCTCATTACTGAACGTCGCAAACCCTTGAATATCTGCACAAACCCTGGCCTAGATCAAATTTGTTTACATAAACACACACACACACACACAATACATTGGTTACAATAATGATAGGAAAGTCCCTAGTGGGCTAAGCTGATATGACGGCTTGGTAGAAAAGGTAGGGTGTGTAGGGTGCCGTCTTTCGGATGGGACGTTAAACGGGTGTCCTGACTCTCTGAGGTCATTAAAGATCCCATGGCACTTATCGTAAGAGTAGGGGTGTTAACCCCGGTGTCCTGGCTAAATTCCCAATCTGGCCCTCAAACCATCATGGTCACCTAATAATCCCCAGTTTATAATTGGCTCATTCATCCCCCTCCTCTCCCCTGTAACTATTCCCCAGGTCGTTGCTGCAAATGAGAACGTGTTCTCAGTCAACTTACCTGGTAAAATAACGGTAAAATAAAATAAAAAAAATAAAAAAAAGGAAATGGGTGTGCACAGTTCAAGAGCGGGAAACTCAGAGGACTCACTGTAATACAGTTGATAACTACACTCATAGAAATTGCTAATACTTTTAACATGAACAGCCGCTCATTTGAAAATAAATAGCAATTTACATATTTACAAGTATGTGTCTTTGTTGTCCCTCTGCTATTGCCGGTCCGTCTGCTGGATAGTCAGTCAGAGAGCCTCAGGTTTGTCCACCAGAGATCAAAGTCGTAGATTGTTAGGATGGATACTTCAGAGTACCATTGAGAAATATTCTTAGGATGGTTGCGTTTAACAGAGTAAAGTATTTACAGCTGAAGTCTGAATAATTGATCTTTAGTTTGTAGATTTCTTAGCCATTTCAACGTGGGAATGATCTCCACGTTCTCTGGTCTTGTCCTTTGGTAGAGTTGTAGTGCTAAGCACTTGTTATGGATAGGGGGCAGCATTTTCACTTTTGGATGACTAGCGTGCCCAGAGTGAACTGCCTCCTACTCAGTCCCAGATGCTAATATATGCATGCTATTATTAGTATTGGATAGAAAACACTCTGAAGTTCCTAAAACGGTTTGAATTATGTCTGTGAGTATAACAGAACTCATATGGCAGGCGAGACCCTGAGAAAAATCCAACCAGGAAGTGTGAAATCTGAGGTTTGTAGGTTTTCAACTCTTGGCCTATTGAATACACAGTGTCTATGGGGTCATGTTGCACTTCCTAAGGCTTCCACTAGATGTCAACAGTCTTTAGAACCTTGTTTGATGCTTCTACTGTGAAGTGGGGCCAAATGAGAGGGGAATGAGTTAGAGGTCTGCCAGAATGCCTTGAGCTCGTGACGCTCGTTCACGTGAGAGCAAGCTCTGTTCCATTGCTTTTCTGAAGACAAAGGAATTCTCCGGTTGGAACATTATTGAAGATTTATGTTAAAAACATCCTAAAGATTGATTCTATACTTCGTTTGACATGTTTCTACGAACTGTAATATGACTTTTCRTCTGAACTTTTGCCCGCGCGTTGTGCGTTTAGATTGTGTACTGAACGCGCCAACCAAAATGAGTAATTTGGACATAAATTATGGACTTTATGGAACAAATCAAACATTTATTGTGGAACTGGGATTCCTGGGAGTGCATTCTGATGAAGATCATCAAAGGTAAGTGAATATTTATAATGCTATTTCTGACTTATGTTGACTCCAACATGGCGGATATCTTTTGGGGTTGTGTTGGTCTCTGAGCGCCATACTCAGATTATTGCATGGTGTGCTTTTTCCGTAAAGTAAAAAAAAAAATCTGACACAGCGGTTGCATTAAGGAGAAGTATATCTTTAAATCTGTGAATAACACTTGTATTTTTTATCAATGTTTATTATGAGTATTTCTGTAAATTGATGATGTTTTGGAGGCAAAGCCAAATGTAAACTGAGGTTTTTGGATATAAATATGAACTTGATCGAACAAAACATACATGTATTGTGTAACATGTTGTCCCGGGAGTGTCATCTGATGAAAAATATCAAAGGTTAGTGATKAATTTGATCAATATTTCTGCTTTTTGTGACTCCTCTCTTTGGTTGGAACATCGCTGTATGCTTTCTGTGACTAGTTGCTGACCTAACATGATATGTTCTGCTTTCGCCAAAAAGCTTTTTTGAAATCGGACACTGTGGTTGGATTAACTTCTCTAGGACATGGGGAAGCATTTTCACGTTTGGATGAAAAGCGTGCCCAGAGGAAACTGCCTCCTACTCAGTCCCAGATGCTAATATATGCATATTATTATTAGTATTGGATAGAAAACACTCTGAAGTTTCTAAAACTGTTTGAATCATGTCTGTGATTATAACAGAACTTATTTGGCAGGCAAAACCCTGAGGACAAACCATTCTTTCTTTTTTTTTGAGGTCACTCTCTTTTCAATGGGTATTCATTTGGAATCCAGGAATCAGGGACCTTCCTGCAGTTCCTATTGCTTCCACTGGATGTCAACAGTCTTTAGAAATTGGTTATGGTTTTTCCTTTGAGGAATGAAGAAGTAGCCATGTTCAGAATGAGGCTCCAGTGAAGTGTACTGTTTGTTAGAGGCGTGTGACCAGAAAGCATGCTACACATTGTTTTCCTCCGGTATTGAACACAGATCATCCCGTCTTCAATTCTATCTAATATTTACGTAAAAAAATACCTAAAGTTGTATTACAAAAGTAGTTTGAAATGTTTGGACAAAGCTTACAGGTAACTTTTGAGACATGTTGTGCAAGTTGGAACCGGTGTTTTTCTGGATCAAAGCGCCAAATAAATTGACATTTTGGATATATCGACGGAATTAATCGAACAAAAGGACAATTTATGATGTTTATGGGACATATTGGAGTGCCAACAGAAGAAGCTYGTCAAAGATAAGGCATGAATTACATCTTTATTTCTGCGTTTTGTGTCGCGTCGGGAGGGTTGAAATATGATGGTCTATTAGCTGGGGTGCTATCCTCAGATAATAGCATTGTTTGCTTTCGCTGTAAAGCATTTTGGAAATCTGACACGTTGGCTGGATTCACAACAAGTGTAGCTTTAATTTGGTATATTGAATGTGTGATTTCATGAAAGTTAAATTTTTATAGTAATTTATTTGAATTTGGCGCTCTGCATTTTCACTGGAAGTTGGCCAGGTGGGACGCTACCGTCCCACATTACCAGAGAGCTTAATGGTAATTTTATCTTTAAAATGGTGTCTAATACTTGTATGTTTGAGAAAGTAGAATTATGAGATTTCTGTTGATTGAATTTGGGCCGTGCAATTTCATTGGCTGCTGGCGAGGGGTTCCGCTAGCAGAACGGGTTATCTTGCTTAGAAGGCCAGCATCACATTACATCTTCTCACATATATTTTCATATTCAATCATGTATTTTATACAACCATCACATTCAAACCCCCTAATTGAGAAGTGTACACAACCAAAGACACAGTTATATATTGTTCTACAGTCTTTCCTGATGTCACACAATGAAACCAATTCAACAGGATTGTTCTTTAAATACCCACGGACAATTTCCACATTCTCAAAAATATAAATATTGTTTAATGAATTAGGAGTTTTGGCCAAGAAAAATGTCTTTGTTCTCCATATTCCATGGCAGTGAAGAGTTTCTACCAAGAATTTATGACCGTTGTAAAACCTGTAGTGGGAAAGGGGGGAGACACGATATACACACAAAAGGGCCACATCATGACAGTCCCCCTCTGGTGGGTTCAATCTTGTGATTATCCTGCAAGTTGCAAACCGACAAAAATAACGACCACGTGATGTCCTGGTTGTGGATCATCGTTGCAGTCCCCCTCTGGTGGTCGACCTTGGTAGGCTCTCAGAGCGGCGCAGTCTACCACAAGAATGGGCAGTGGATGTACGATTAATGATCGCCGTTGCGGTCCCCCTCTGGTGGTTTCCTTTGGTAGGCTCTCTGAAAGTGGAGTCGTCCACCACAAGGATGTCCGGTTGATGAACATCGTTACAGTGCCCCTCTGGTGGTTGACCCGGGTAGGATTTCTGCAAATGGAGCAGGCCGATTGGGATCGACGTTCCGGACCCATCGTCTGGTCATCCAGGCTGGTGGATCTAGGCAGTAACTTAGGCAGATATTAACAACGCACACACTCATGAAATACATAATTACATTTCTTCCCAAATGAGCAGTGTTGTGGCACTAAGTGATGGTTGTATGGGGAACTTGTGTCAAGGGAAATGAAACKWAAAGGAATGAAAACAAAAACATATACAAAAGATCGTTATCACTCCATAATCATCTAATTGGACTGTATTCTATATACGTCCATGGTCTTGGCAAAATGACCCTATCATGGCATTGTCTAATGTCATATCTAGGGCATTCCTAAATTGAGGAATGTTGCTTAGAGCACTATAATTTTTTTTATAACTACATGATAATCTACAGCTGTAAGCCACCAGTTTCGGGCAGTCTACAGGGATGACCTATGGACCCCTTGTGGAGAAACTGCTGAGTAATGTAGCTGTAGAGTCAAAGGCCTCAGAGTCAATTTAACTTTACTAAGGCTGGTATGTTGTTCGGACCCTTAAGTGATCCGATAAATAAATTATCATGAAGTGTTCTGTTGTACGTGTGTGTTTACACAAGCGCACATACCAAGGGAAAGAAACCAGTATCCGGGTAGGCTGCAACCTGCTCAGAATGAGTTTGACGTCATCAGATAATTTCCAGGTCAATGCCTAGAGGTCAGTAAGAATTGATGTCTACCTCAAGACGTGTTAAGGGGACCTGTAGTAGTTTTACTACAAGTCAATGTGTCTTACACCATTGTAGTGGTGATAGGTATGAAGGAGTCCATTTCATAGCTATGTTATCCACAGAGGAGCTAACCTCAAGACGTAAGTACTCTCTAAGCACTGAATCAGTCGTACACGTGTGATCATGGTTCATGACTTCTAATAACTTTCCTCCAGAATGGAGGGTTATATTTATTAGTGGCATGTGTGTTGACCATTGGAAGAGTGTTCTGGAGATTCCCTTACACGTGTTGAAAACTGAGTGACTACTAACTACTCTATCGCTTTTATCAATAGCAATTTGACTTGTGAGGTCTCTAATCCTCATACTGATTGTTGCTGGACTGACTGTGCTGGCATTGGTACTCAAGGGGACCAGTTATCCTACCGATTTATTCTGAAATCTTATCCTAYCGGAACACATGATTAGAGCATTTTACTAGTTGCATTGTAGTTGAAACTACACATGGCAAGACATTACTATTTTTGGCATTTGTTTTGTAAGTGGAACTTCCACTCTGCTTCTTTTACGACCAGTGTGGTACACCTCTGTAATATCTTAGATGTGTTCAAAGGTTATCCCCGTCTAGGGGCCTGTCCGCTCCTCTGTTCTCATGGGGAAGTTTACAACTAGATTTGTTTTCAGCTCAGGTGGCCTTGTACAATGTTGCACGTAGTCTCGTGGGGGGGTACCGGCCTCGATGAGGCTCGTCATGGGTCTGGGCCTGGGCTACCAAGAATGGTCTTGGTTTGCTGATTGAATGTGTCGAGATATCGTAATATCTCCTTGGATCGGAGATTCCATGGTTTCATGGAAGAAACCTTTGTTGTGCGTCATCTCTCAACGCTCCAATACCTGATAATACACTCTCTAACTGGAGTGAGTGGTCAGGGCTGGTCAAACTTCAAAACCGAATTGTCAGGGCTCTTAGCGTTGCGAGATTTTGATGCCTCAAAAGCTGTGCTTGCAAGCTCCCTGAGTTGTAAGATAGGCAAGCCAACGTGGTCTGTACGGCCCAAGTAGGTAATGAAGGTGGGATACATGTTCGACAAACATGTGTTTGAATAGTAACAGCTCTTCCATTCCTGTTTCAGTGAGTAGGCCAAAGTAAGCTGAACGAAGCCTATGATAGTCAGCTGAGGGTGTTCATTCCGAGCTTGTTTGACAATGTTAGCCAGTGAGCTATCGTGTTTGAGTCGCAGTACCACTGAATTCTAAATTCAAAGCTGTGGCAAGTTTAGCGTAATCGTTTAGCATGTGTTGCTATTGTAGACTAATTAACCTCATCACGTGTCTGTTCGACGTTCGCTTCAACAGGTAAACCCTGTCAGAACCCGTAGCGTTCGGGTAGCCATCCAATGCGTCCTCTATGTCAGCTAGGAACGTCTCAGTATCGCTTGCCTGACTTGGGAAGGGGTCAAAGGTCGGTCAATTATTGACGAGTTTGTCAAGGCGTTCCACGCCAGAAGGGCGGAGAGGGTTGGCTTCATCCTGTGGGGAAATTGTTTTATAATCCTCAATCTACACACAATACCCCATAATGAAAACAGGTTTTTAGAAATTGATGTCAGATGCATCCTGTTTCCATGAATCATCCTTTAGATGTTTTCACAACTTGGAGTCCACCTGTGGTAAATGTAATTGATTGGACATGATTTGGAAACGCACACAGCTGTCTATATAACGTCCCACAGTTGACAGTGCATGTCAGAGCAAAAACCAAGCCATGAGGTCGAAGGAATTGTCCGTAGACAGGATTGTGTCRTGGCACAGATCTGGTGAAGGTCCCCAAAAACACATTGGCCTCCATCATTCTTAAATGGAAGAAGTTTGGAACCACCAAGACTGTACCTATAGCTGCCCGCCCCGCCAAACTAAGCAATTGGGTGAGAACGGCTTTGGTCAGGGTGACCAAGAACTCGATGGTCACTCTGACAGAGCTCCAGAGGTCCTCTGTGGAGATGGTAGAACCTTCCAGAAGGACAACATCTCTGCTGCACTCCACCAAACCAGGCCTTTATGGTAGAGTGGTCAGACAGAAGCCACTCCTTCAAAAAAAGACACATGACAGCCCGCTTGGAGTTTGCCAAAAGGCACGTAGACTCCCAGACCATTCATCTGGTCTGATGAAACCAAGATTGAACTTTTTGGCCTGAATGACAAGCGTCACATCTGGAGGAAACATAGCACCATCCCTAAGATAAAGCATGGTGGTGGTAGCATCATGCTGTGGGGATGTTTTCAGTGGCAGGGCCTTGGAGACTAGTCAGGAATGGGTTGAAGATGAACAGAGCAAAGTACAGAGATCATTGATGAAAATCTGCTCCAGAGCACTCAGGACCTCAGACTGGGGTGAAGGTTTACCTTCACAGCCAAGACAACGCAGGAGTGGCTTCGGGACAAGTCTCAATGTCCTTGAGTGGCCCAGCCAGAGGCCGGACTTGAACCTGATCGAACATCTCTGGAGACCTGAAAATAGCTGTGCAGCGACGCTCTCCATCCAACCTGACACAGCTTGAGAGGATCTTCAGAGAATGGGAGAAACTCCCTAAATACAGGTGTGCCAAGCTTGTTGCGTCATACTCAAGACTCGAGGCTGTATCGTTGCAAAAGGTGCTTCAACAAAGTGGTGAGTAAAGGGTCTGAATACTTATGTAAATGTCATAAGTTAAATACATTTGCTAAAATAAAACAAAAACAGTTTATGCTTTGTCATTGAGGGAAAGAACAATTTAATACATTTTAGAATAAGGCTGTAACGTAACGTGGAAAAAGTCAAGGGGTCAGAATACTTTATAAATGTCATGTTCATCCAACCATGTTCTATTTTGCTAATTGTAGGCTGTCTGTAATTGCCTCAATATTTCATGTGTGCAAAGTGCCAAATCTTTATTTAGTGCATTATAGGGTAAGCATTAGAATAAGCTGCCTCAATATTTGCAGCCATTGGTGAGATCTTTCTAATAGCTGATCAATTGTCAGTATTGTGGAATAATTCTAATGTTAAGATAAGAAGATGAATGGAAAAAGCTGACCCAAGAGCAATGTTTGCCTTTCTTTCGCTCCTATCAATATCGACACACTTAACGAACATTCTCTTTGCGTGGTGTTTGGGAAACGCATGTTACATTGTCGGTCGTTGTAGGAAAGACGCATCGTTAAAAACACTCATAAGTCTTAAGTTCCATCACTGTCAGGAAACCGGGCCCAGGATGCATTTCTCATGGTCTCTACGTCATGGGTCTTTATTCTGTAAAACTCAATATATGCAGATCCCAAAAGTGTAAATAATTGCATGAATATGGAATTGCTCTTAATCTGCTATTCAATCAGGGTTTTTTACACTATAACCCTACGTCCCTGTTGTACCTGCTCGAAAGGAGTTGCACAATCTGTCATGGTATGGTCTAATAATACAAGTCAGGAGGATGTTTATTAGATAGAACCCAAAATCAATATACAGGATTCAGGACAGCCAGAAAGAACTGGTGATTTCACATGAACCAGATTCAAGATGTACTCCCTCTCAAATCCTTTTCACTCTCTTCGCAATCAGGACCACTGAGGGGGAAAAGAAACAGCAGCAGCAACAAGATGTGAGCATCAGCATGTTTTATTGTGAATCTGTTTTAGACATCTCTTATTCATAGTCCATGAGGCACTGTTCTACTAGAAGTCATCATTGTCAGTCATCCAGGTCCAGTGTGTTGAGTTCCTCATCCAGTTCGTCCAGGTCCTCGCCGGTGAAAAGGTTCTCGTCCACAGGCACGGGCTCTGCTTCCTTGTCGTCGAGAGTCTCGTCTTCCCCATCGTGCCCGTTCTCCTCCACACCTCCGCAAGCACCGTTCAGCTGGTCATCTGGGAGATGGCGCAAGGCACAGGTTCAGAACATCACATCTGCTCAGTCAAAGGCTTCAGCATCTGTGCTGTGACCCATGAACGGAATTGCAATGGTAGGTGACGTGGCAAGGGAGTCATTCAACTTTGTGCAAGGGCATCTGGGATTAGAATTTATATTTTTTTACTTTTAATATAGCCATTGATTCCTGAAGAATATAACTTATAAATTCCTCATGATGGGGTATGACAGTTAGTTCAACTGTCATACCCCATCAGAACCCCAATTATAAGCTTGTTTTACTCAATTGTTTACAATTACATTGCTTACAAACACTGTATAGCTTAAAGGGGAAATCCTCAGTTGAAACAAAGCGTTCTCCCTGTCCATTTCGGTAAAAAGCTATGGGCTGGAATACAATCAAATTCATACAGAGCTATGGATGCAAGGACTGACCATCCATGATTTCAAAATTATAGTTTTAACCAGGGGTTGGAACCGGTTCAGGGAACAGAACCGAAAACATTTTTCAAGGAACAGAAATGTAACCGGGAACGAAAGTGATCCATATTGTTCCGGGAACAGAACGATTATTTTAAAAGCATGGAAATAAGTTAACATTTTTAGTTCCAGGCATTTTTTATTTATTTTATTTCACCTTTATTTAACCAGGTAGGCTAGTTGAGAACAAGTTCTCATTTACAACTGCGACCTGGCCAAGATAAAGCATAGCAGTGTGAACAGACAACAACACAGAGTTACACATGGAGTAAACAATAAACAAGTCAATAACACAGTAGGGGAAAAAATGAGTCTATATACATTGTGTGCAAAAGGCATGAGGAGGTAGGCAAAAAATAGGCCATAGGAGCGAATAATTACAATTTAGCAGATTAACACTGGAGTGATAAATCATCAGATGATCATGTGCAAGTAGAAATACTGGTGTGCAAAAGAGCAGAAAAGTAAATAAATAAAAACAGTAAGGGGGTGAGGTAGGTAAATTGGGTGGGCTGTTTACAGATGGACTATGTACAGCTGCAGCGAACGGTTAGCTGCTCAGATAGCAGATGTTTAAAGTTGGTGAGGGAAATAAAAGTCTCCAACTTCAGCGATTTTTGCAATTCGTTCCAGTCACAGGCAGCAGAGAACTGGAAGGAAAGGCGGCCAAATGAGGTGTTGGCTTTTGGGATGATCAGTGAGATATACCTGCTGCAGCGCGTGCTACGGGTGGGTGTTGTTATCGTGACCAGTGAACTGAGATAAGGCAGAGCTTTACCTAGCATGGACTTATAGATGACCTGGAGCCAGTGGGTCTGGCGACGAATATGTAGCGAGGGCCAGCCGACTAGAGCATTTATTTCTAGTCCCACAAGCTGAAAATATTTGTCAGTGTGTGTGCAGGCTCCCTGCCCCTCCCAAGTATAGGGTACTGTACTGACGTTAAAACCGTGATAAGATCGGAGAGGTTTTTTATTAGCTAAAGAATGGATTAACTTTTTGAATGTTACTTAAGGATTAYTATAGGCCTAGTTATCACGTTTCACATTGGATTTATTCATTACAAAAAAAGGTAAAACATGTCTTTAATTCTGGTGCCGCTCTGCACACACAAGCTTGTTAGCTAGCTCAAAAGGACATTCAAAGTCCCTTCATAGAAGCTGCTCCTCCTAGGTATAATTCTGTGGACCTAATTGAGATAATGCATGTCATAACAAGATGCCTAGTGCTTCAAGCCTGCTCTTCAACCCTCTCTTCACACATCTTGTGCCATAGGCTACACTTGTCTGTTCATCACGCATGTGACCAGTTCTTATAGCCTTTAGCCGTACCCTTATCCTACTCCTCCTCTGGTGATGTAGAGGTTAATCCAGGCCCTGTTGCCTCTAGTTCCACTCCTATTCCCCAGGCGCTATCATTTGTTGACTTCTGTAACAGCAAAAGCCTTGGTTTCATGCATGTTAACATCAGAAGCCTCCTCCCTAAGTTGGTTTGCTTTAGCACACTCTGCCAAACCTGATGTCCTAGTAATGTCTGAATCCTGGCTTAGGAAGGCAACCAAAAATTCAGAAATTTCCATCCCCAATTGGGTTGTTATAGACCCCCCCCCCCCCCCATTTTTCTACGGCTGGCCATGCTTTCCACCTCCATGCTTTCCACCTGGCTACCCCGGTCATCAGCTCTGCACCCGCCACAGCAACTTGCCCAAGCCTCCCCCATTTCTCCTTCACCCAAATCCAGATAGCTGATGTTCTGAAAGAGCTGCAAAATCTGGACCCCTACAAATTAGCTGGGCTAGACAATCTGGACCCTCTCCTTCTCTCCTTCAAGCTCAAGGTCCCAAACGATATCATAACCGCCATCGATAAGAGACATTACTGTGCAGCTATAATCATTGACCCGGCCAAGGATTTCGACTCTGTCAATCCCCACATTCTTATCGGCAGACTCAACTGCCTTGGTTTCTCAAATGACTGTCTCGCCTGGTTCACCAACTACTTCTCAGATAGAGTTCAGTGTGTCAAATCGGAGGGCCTGTTGTCCAGACCTCTGGCAGTCTCTATGGGGGTTATTATTTTTACAGCTTATTAGCGTACACCTAATATGTTCCCCCTGTTGATGATGTTTATTATATATTAAGGTTGAACCAAAAGATTACATGTAACAAAAATGAAATATACGAAATTATGTGAAATTGAATGAAACAATAATGTATGTGGATACTAATATAATGTACAATATTCCATTATGTTTCTATATGATAATAGCATAATATATTTCATATGCCATATAGTTTTTTTTAACAGTTTCACAAATTAATTTAAATTAACTTAATCATTATGACACACCCCTCACTACTGTCATTGGTTACACTAATTGCACTGTGGTTCTACATGACCTGGTTCAAGTATTCATGACATTACTCTGAAGAAGGCACAGTGATTCGGAAACGTTGGTAAATACCCATTGAATTGCTGGGAGATTACACATGGAGTGTGCGACTTTCCTTATTCTTATAGTTTATTCGCCGTTAGTCAGCACCTCCACACAAACTTTTATTATGGGTGTGCGCCAGCTCACGCTTTTTTAAAWTTTTTATTATTATTATTTTATTTTTTTATCTACTATTATCTCTCGATGACAGCACCCTAATCAATCAACTCCCTTGCCAATATGGGAACTTGTGAAGGATGGTTTTGTTCTCCTTTTAACAAAAAATATATGCCTTATAGAAATAGGACATGTTAATCACAAAACATAGTGTGTTGCTAACCCAGCTATTATAGTGTTGCACAAACATAGCGGGAATGCAGTAAAGATGTTGCTAATCTAGGGTGTCGACTGTGCTAACCACAAGGTTGAGACAAGATGGAAAATTACTGAATTACAAGAAAACAGGAACTGAGCAATGTAGCAACCGACAACTAAGCTCAATCTTCATAACAAACACTTCCGGATATCTGGATCCTGTGTGCTGTGAGGCTGGGACCAGCCTGGGCACCACCGATAGGCTAGCAAGTTTAAACCATGCTAAGCATCATTATGACACACCCCTCACTACTGTCATTGATTACACTAATTGCACTGTGGTTCAACATAACCTGGTTCAAGTATTCATAACAACCTGAAGTAGGCACAGTGATGCCGAAACGCTGGCAAATACCCATTAAATTGCTGGGAGATTACACATGGAGTGTGCAAATTTATTTTGATAGTTTATAGTCTCTATGGGGGTGCCACAGGGTTCAATTCTCGGGCCGACTCTCTTCTCTGTATACATCAATGATGTAGCTCTTGCTTGCTGGTGACTCTCTGATCCACCTCTACACAGACGACACCATTCTGTATACGTCTGGCCCTTCTTTGGACACTTAACTTCTTCGGGGTAGGGGGCAGCATTTTCACTTTTGGATAAATAGCATGCCAAAATTCAACTGGCTGCTACTCATCCCCAGAATATAAGATATGCATACTATTAGTAGATTTAGATAGAAAACACTCTGAMGTTTCTAAAACTGTTTGAATCATGTCTGTGAGAATAACAGAACTTATGTAGCAGGCGAAACCCCGAGGACAAACCATTCAGAATTTTAATTTTTTTGAGGTCACCGTCTTTTCAATGAGTTTTCATTGGGACACCAGCTTTCTAAGGGACTTGTTTGCAGTTCCTACCGCTTCCACTGGATGTCACCAGTCTTTGGAAATTGGTTGAGGTTATTCCTTTGTGTAATGAAGAAGTACAGCCATCGTAAATGAGGGTCACTTGAAGTAAATTGTTTGAGAGAGGCACATTACCAAAAAAGTTGCGTCAGTTTGTTTTCTTTTTGTATTGAACACAGATCATCCGGTCTTCAAATTGATTGATTATTAACGTTTAAAAATACCTAACGTTGTATTACAAAAGTAGTTTGAAATGTTGGTAAAGTTTACATGTAACTTTTGATATATTTTGCAGTGACGTTGCGCAAGTTGGAAGCTGTGTTTTTCTGGATGAAACGCGCCACAAAAATTGACATTTTGGAATATATCGACGGAATTAATCGAACAAAATGACCATTGTGATGTTTATGGGACATATTGGAGTGCCAACAAAATAATTTGTCAAAGGTAAGGCATGAATTATATTTTTATTTCTGCGTTTTGTGTCGTGCCTGCAGTGTTGAAATATGCTACTCTCTTTGTTTACTGTTGTGCTATCATCAGATAATACATCTTATGCTTTCACCGAAAAGCCTTTTTGAAATCTGAAATATTGGCTGGATTCACAACGAGTGTAGCTTTAATTTGGTATCTTACATGTCTGATTTAATGAATGTTTGATTTTATTATCATTTTATTTGAATATGGCGCTCTGTGTTTTAGGTGGGACGCAATCCCAGAGAGTTAACAAACCTCCAGACGAGCTTCAATGCCATACAACACTCCTTCCGTGGCCTCCAACTGCTCTTAAATGCAAGCAAAACTAAATGCATGCTCTTTAACCGATGGCTGCCCGCACCTGCCTGCCCAGCATCACTACTCGGGATGGTTTTGACTTACAATATGTGGACAACTACAAATACCTAGGTGTCTGGCTAGACTGTAAACTCTCCTTCCAGACTCACATTAAGCATCTCCAATCCAAAATTAAATCTAGAATCGGCTTCCTATTTCGCAACAAAGCATCCTTCACTCATGCTGCCAAACATACCCTTGTAAAACTGACTATCCTACCGATCCTTGACTTTGGCGATGTCATTTACAAAATAGCCTACAACACTCTACTCAGCAAATTGGATGCAGACTATCACAGTGCCATTCGTTTTGTCACCAAAGCCCCATATACTACCCACCGCTGCGACCTGTATGCTCTCGTTGGCAGGCCCTCGCTTCATATGTCGCCAAACCCACTGGCTCCAGGTCATCTATAAGTCTTCGCTAGGTAAAGCCCCGCCTTATCTCAGCTCACTGGTCACCATAGCAGCACTCACCTGTAGCACACGCTCCAGCAGGTATATTTCACTGGTCCCCCCAAAGCCAACTCCTCCTTTGGCCGCCTTTCCTTCCAGTTCTCTGCTGCCAATGACTTGAACGAATTGCAAAAATCACTGAAACTGGAGACATATCTCCCTCTAACTTTAAGCATCAGCTGTCAGAGCAGCTAACCGATCATTGCACCTGTACATAGCCCATCTCTAAATAGCCCACCCAACTACCTCATCTCCATGTTATTTATGCATTTGCTCCTTTGCACCCCAGTATCTCTACTTGCACATTCATCTTCTGCACATCTATCACTCCAGTGTTTAATTGCTAAATTGTAATTATTTTGCCATTATGGCCTATTTATTGCCTTACCTCCCTAATCTTACTACATTTGCACACACTGTACATTGATTTTTCTATTGTGTTATTGACTACGTTTGTTTATCCCATGTGTAACTCTGTGTCGCACTGCTTTGCTCTATCTTGGCCAGGTCACAGTTGTAAATGAGAACTTGTTCTCAATTGGCCTACCTGGTTAAATAAAGGCGGGAAAAAATATATAATAATAAAAATGTAAACTAGCTTGCCTGCTCAATCCGCACTGATTGGTGAAGTAATTTAATCAGCTAAAATGAAAAAAAGAAATGATTTTACAGTTTAAAATAGTTACAGAAACTATATAAAACAGTTACTTTTTKGGGGTTTGAACCGTTTCAGAACTTTCTTTTGCTGGTCGGAAGAGTGGAACAAAATTATTTTGAGGCTTCTGTTCAGAATGAAACGATTGGAAAATAATTTCAGTTCCAAACCCTGGTTTTAACCATGTTTTACTTTGTTTACAAACATTGGAGTAAGACAAGCTTATATTTTGGATTCTGGCGGGGTACGATAGTTGAACTAAGCTCATTTATAAGTATTATTCTTCAGAAGTCAATATCATTCATTTATAAATCCAAAAGTGGATGTACCAACTGCAGATTGTCCCTTTAAAACTATAATTGTGATCAAAAGGATGGTCAGTCGTTGTATCATTAGGTCTGTCTACGAATTTGAGTTTATCAGCTGTTTACAGAAACAAGTGAATCTCGGATTGCCCCTTTAAAGGCTGAGGGCCAATTGTGTGATAGAAAGAGGTTTAAAGACAGACATGTTATGGAAAACACATTGGGATGAAAGAAATACTTTGGAAAAAAAGAGATCAAGGATAATGTGGCTTCCATTAATTTTATTGGCAGAATAATTTCAAACACTCACCATTCGTTTCCTTTGTTGGCTTTGATTTGGCTGTGAATCTGTCAACTGCAGCAACAGTTATCCCGGTGTTATCAACTTCCTTTGGAACAAACCTGGCTAGATCAATGTCCTGGAACTCCTGAACATCTTCAACCTGTGGGGAGGAATAACCAGTATCAGAGGTCTGAATGGCCGATTAAATTAGGGCCGATTTCAAGTTTTCATAACAAATCGGTAAATCGGCATTTTTGGACACTGATTGTGGCCGATAATTATTATATATATTTTTTTACCTTTATTTAACAAGGCAAGTCAATTAAGAACACATTCTTATTTTCAATGACGGCCTAGGAACGGTGGGTTAGCTGCCTTGTTCAGGGGCAGAACGACAGATTTTTACCTTGTCAGCTCGGGGATTTGATCTTGCAACCTTCCGGTTACTAGTCCAACACTCTAACCACCTGCCTTACATTGCACTCCACGAGGAGCCTGCATGGCAGGCTGACTACCTGTTACGCGAGTGCAGCAAGAAGCCAAGGTAAGTTGCTAACTAGCATTAAACTTATCTGATCAAAAACAATCAATCTTAACATAATCACTAGTTAA
>NC_036867.1:27014073-27029086 GCF_002910315.2 Salvelinus sp. IW2-2015 | reverse complement strand
TGTTATTGACTACGTTTGTTTATCCCATGTGTAACTCTGTGTCGCACTGCTTTGCTCTATCTTGGCCAGGTCACAGTGTAAATGAGAACTTGTTCTCAATTGGCCTACCTGGTTAAATAAAGGCGGGAAAAAATAATAATAATAAAAATGTAAACTAGCTTGCCTGCTCAATCCGCACTGATTGGTGAAGTAATTTAATCAGCTAAAATGAAAAAAAGAAATGATTTTACAGTTTAAAATAGTTACAGAAACTATATAAAACAGTTACTTTTTGGGGTTTGAACCGTTTCAGAACTTTCTTTTGCTGGTCGGAAGAGTGGAACAAAATTATTTTGAGGCTTCTGTTCAGAATGAAACGATTGGAAAATAATTTCAGTTCCAAACCCTGGTTTTAACCATGTTTTACTTTGTTTACAAACATTGGAGTAAGACAAGCTTATATTTTGGATTCTGGCGGGGTACGATAGTTGAACTAAGCTCATTTATAAGTATTATTCTTCAGAAGTCAATATCATTCATTTATAAATCCAAAAGTGGATGTACCAACTGCAGATTGTCCCTTTAAAACTATAAATTGTGATCAAAAGGATGGTCAGTCGTTGTATCATTAGGTCTGTCTACGAATTTGAGTTTATCAGCTTTACAGAAAACAAGTGAATCTCGGATTGCCCCTTTAAAGGCTGAGGGCCAATTGTGTGATAGAAAGAGGTTTAAAGACAGACATGTTTATGGAAAACACATTGGGATGAAAGAAATACTTTGGAAAAAAAGAGATCAAGGATAATGTGGCTTCCATTATTTTATTGGCAGAATAATTTCAAACACTCACCATTCGTTTCCTTTGTTGGCTTTATGTGGCTGTGAATCTGTCAACTGCAGCAACAGTTATTCCGGTGTTGGCTAACTTCCTTTGGAACAAACCTGGCTAGATCAACGTCCTGGAACTCCTGAACATATTCAGCCTGTGGGAGGGGGGGGGGGTGACCAGTATCAATGTCATACATATGTATCACTTCATGATCATTAAATCTGGTGTAGCACCTACACACTTTAAGGTACTTCAGTAAAGATTTCCTGAGTATCCCCAGAGATGCATACCTATTGAAAAATGTGTTTATCAGGCTTACCTCAACGTCATCATTGTCCTCAAAATATTTTATGTCATCAGCCTCCTCATCGTCATCATCAGCCAGATCAGGACAGAACTCAAATACTTGACGGCCGCTAACCTACACAACAAAAACAACAACTCGTGTTAGTATTAAAATGTTTTCCACKTATCTGTAAGATGTGATACTGCAATCAAAATACATTATTATTTTGAGCTTTAGCAACATCCTCTRATAGAAAACAAAATCAAAGCTCACTCCAAAGGACCTGCCAGCTTTGAAATCAGCCTTCTTTTTCTCCATGTCTTGCTCTGCCTTGGCCACTTTTTCTTGCCTTTTCCTCTTTTTCCAGGCCAAGAAGGTCTCCAGAGTTATTCGGGTGACATTTGGTCCTAGGGCAGATCGCTGACAGACAAAGTCATTTTTTGGTAACATTTCTTAAACAGTAACAGCCCACAGAAACTTCACAGGATCTCAAACTCAGCACTGTTATTGAATAAGTCACAAGTTAGATTTCTTTTTATGTTGGTCACTGAGTGATCTCAAACATGAACAGTTGACAGACAGTCCTGGCATCCATAGCTTTTTATGCATTTCAGAGTGGATAAAGTAGCGGGGCTGCCGATTGAAACAAACACTGTGGCTTGAAGAGTAATATGGGCTAAATAATAATAAGACAAATCTCAAGTAGGAACATGAATTTGAATGAAAGTGGTCAAATCTACCTCATTCTCTATCAACTCTTCCATTGAGATTTCATCTTCCTTTTCATCCTTCTTCTGGTCTTTCTTGAGCACAAACCCAGCAGGCAATGCATGGCGGTACATACAAGTGTCAGCTCCACTAGGACATACCCAAAACCAACCATATTTGTTGTTTTCAATGGCATCAAGGAAATGCTTGCAAACCTACAAGATGATAAAAGCAGAAGTAAGTATCCTATACATATACATATAGCCAATGTATCATAATATACAGTGCWTTCAGAAAGTATTCAGACCCCTTTACTTTTTCCACATTTTGTTACGTTACAGCCTTATTCAACAAACAAAAAAATCCCCCTCAAACTATGACATTTTTGCAAATTGATTGAAAATAAACTGAAATATACCATTTACTTAAGTATTCAGACCCTTTACTCAGTACTTTGTTGAAGCACCTTCGGCAGCGATTACAGCCTCTAGTCTTCTTGGGTACAAGCTTTGCATGCCTGTATTTGGGGAATTTGTCACATTCTTCTCTGCAGATCATCATCTCAGGCTGGATGGGGAGCATCGCTGGACAGCTATTTTCAGGTCTCTCCAGAGATGTTCGATCGGGTTCAAATCCGGACTCTGGCTGGGCCACTCAAGGTTATTAAGACGTGTCCCGAGGCCACTTGTCTTGGCTGTGTACTTAGGGTCGGTATCCTGTTGGAAGGTGAACCTTCAGCCCAGTCAGAGGTCCTGAGCGCTCTGGAGCAGGTTTTCATCAAGGATCTCTGTACTTTTCTCCGTTCATCTTTGCCTCGATCCTGACTAGTCTCCCAGTCCCAGCCGCTGAAAAACATCCCGACAGCATGGTGGTGCTGCCACCACCATGCTTCACCGTAGGGATGGTGCCATGTTTCCTCCAGATGTTATGCTTGGCATTCAGGCCAAAGAGTTCAATCTGGTTTCATCAGACCAGAGAATCTTGTTTCTCATGTTCTGAGAGTCCTTTAGTCAGTATAGTTCTGAGAGTCCTTTTGGAAAATTCCATAGCGGGCTGTCATGTGCCTTTTACTGAGGAGTGGCTTCCGTCTGGCCACTCTACAATAAAGGCCTGATTGGTGGAGTGATGCAGAGATGGTTGTTCTGGAAGGTTCTCCCATCTCCACAGAGGACCTCTGGAGCTCTGTCAGAGTGACCATTGGGTTCTTAGTCACCCTGACCAAGGCCCTTCTCGCTAAACTGCTTAGTTTGGCCAGGCGGCCAGCTCTAGGAAGAGTCATGGTTCCAAACTTCTTCCATTTAAGAATGATGGAGGCCACTGTTTTCTTGGGAACCTTCAATGCTGCAGACATTTTTGKTACCCTTCCCAGATCTGTGCCTCGACACAATCCTGTCTCGGAGCCCTACGGACAATTCCTTCGACCTCATGGTTTGGTTTTTGCTCTGACATGCACTGTCAACTGTGGGACCTTAGACAGGTGTGTGCCTTTCCAAATCATGTCCAATCAATTACATTTACCACAGGTGGACACCAATCAWGTTGTAGAATCATGTTAAGGATGATCAATGGAAACCGGATGCACCCAAGCTCCTTTTCAAGTCTCATAGCAAAGAGTCTGAATAGCTATGTAAAATTGAAAAATCTGTTTTCGCTTTGATATTATGGGGTATTGAGTGTAGATTCAGGATTTAAAAAAAGTTGAACAAGGCTGTAAAATAAAATGTGGAAAAAGGGAAGAGGTCTGAACATTTTCTGAATGCACTGTATAGTAGTAGATTAATCTTAGCTTTTAGGGGGATGTGCCAAAACATACAATTTGAGTTTTTGAGCTTTGAGCTTTTTTCTTTTCAGCTTCTCCGTGCTTCTGGTTCACAACCTCCTCCAACTTCTTCTCATCCCAATTATCCATGGTGTCTATACAAAACAGGATAAATAGTCAGCTCTACAAAACCCAGCAGAGATATCAGCTGTTTATTCACTGCTGACAACACTAATGATTAGAAGACACTAACCTTTCTCAAGCTCGTCATCTCTCTTGTCAACGTAGAGGCTCCGTTTTTCACACTTCCTCTCGAGTGTCAAATCGTGGGAGAACTTGCACTTGTCTCCTTTGGTGCATTGGCCTTGCTTGAAGAAGGCACAGAGAACTGACTTTGGGTCCACCCCTGCAGAATTAAGAGGAAAATGTAACAAGTACTGAATGTTTCTTCTCGCGCTCATTAACTCAGGGTCTTTCCTGCCACTGTTGCCAGATGGGTGGATTGAATAGAATAATTACACAATTTTTTTCCCTTATTCTCTTTTGTTATTGTAACCCAACAGAGGGTAACAATATTGGGTAATGATTTAAATTATGTACAGTACCAGTCAAAAGTTTGGACAGCTACTCATTCAAGGGTTTTGCTTTATTTTTTACTATTTTCTAATTTGTAGAACAGAAAAGACATCAAAACTATGAACACATGGAATCATGTAGTAACTAAAAAAAAGTGTTAAATCAAAATAGATTTGATAAACTTTAGATTCTTCTTCTTGTGCAGAGCTGTCATCAGGGCAAAGGGTGGCTACTTTGAAATATATTCTGATTTGTTTAACACTTTTTTGGTTACTACATGATTCCATGTGTTGTCAGTTTTTGATGTCTTCACTATTATTCTACAATGTAGAAACTAGTCAAAATAAAGAAAAACCCTTGAATGCGTAGGTGTGTCCAAACTTTTGACTGGTACTGTACATCAACAACAAACATTAACATTCATTACAAACTCATTCATTGAAACACGCAATACAATCTGTAAGAACTTTATTAACATAAGTGAACATATCATTTGTTAAAACTGTTACAAATGCTTTTACATGTTAGTGTTAAACTTGTAATTTGAGACACCTCTTTTACAGAGCCCTCATGCGTTGCAATAAACTTTTCTTTACAGAGACAACTTAGAGCGAACATTGCAAATTGGGTTAATTGAAACCTGATAACCCTTCAGAGAAAACGATGCACTAATGGAATGAATATAGTATCTTATAGTATCTCCGACACAAGACGGCAATGATGCAACTATGCACACCTGTTGGCTTTTCTAGACTGAGGATAATGCTCAGTTTATACCATTCTACCTTTTTGCACCTTTGCCCTGTTCTAATTCTTGACAAACATTAGTGGTGGGTAGTATGCATACGCCTAATCAGTGATTAATCCTGACAATATGAGTTTCCTAAGCATTCAATAGGGTAAGGTCCCAAAACGTCCTTTTATATTAAACAGGGCATTTTCTGAATCTATGTACAGTTGAAGTCAGAAGTTTACATACACCTTAGCCAAATACACTTAAACTCACTCACAATTCCTGACATTTAATCCTAGTAAAAATTCTCTGTCTTCGGTCAGTTAGGATCACCACTATTTTAAGAATGTGAAATGACAGAATAATAGTAAAGATAATTATTTATTTCAGCTTTTATTTATTCCATCACATTCCCAGTGGGTCAGAAGTTCACATACACTCAATTAGTATTTGGAAGCAKTGTCTTTAAATTGTTTAACTTGGGTCAAACATTTCAAACACACAAGCTTCCCACAGAAAGTTGGGTGAATTTTGGCTCATTCCTCCTGACAGAGCTGGTGTAACGGAGTCAGGTTTGTAGGCCTCCTTGCTCGCACACGCTTTTTCAGTTCTGCCCTCAAATTTTCTATGGGATTGAGGTCAGGGCTTTGTGATGGCCACTCCAATACCTTGACTTTGTTGTCCTTAAGCCATTTTACCACAACTTTAGAAGTATGCTTGGCGTCATTGTCCATTTGGAAGACCCATTTGCGACCAAGCTTTAACTTCCTGACTGATGTCTTGAGATGTTGCTTTAATATATCCACATAATTTTCAAGTATAAACACCAATTAGCCTTCTAAAGCCATGACGTCATTTTCTGGAATTTTCCAAGCTGTTTAAAGGCACAGTCAACTTAGTGTATGTAAACTTCTGACCCACTGGAATTGTGACAGTGAATTATAAGTGAAATAATCTGGTCTGTAAACAATTGTTGGAAAAATGACTTGTGTCATGCATAAAGTAGATGTCCTAACCGTCTTGCCAAAACTTTAGTTTGTTAATAAGAAATTTGAGGAGTGGTTGAAAAACGAGTTAATGACTCCAACCTAAGTGTATGTAAACTTCCGACTTCAACTGTACTAGAAGAAACTTTGTAGCTGAATATAGAAGGCATTTCCATCCTCACCTTTAGCGACTTTCTGAGCAGCCACCACTGGCTTGAAAAGCTCGTTCAGCTCATCTAACTCTTTCTTCTTGTCACCCTTTTTGTTCTTGTCCCCTTCAACAGCAGCCTAGGAAAACAGGATCTAGTTAGTCACAAGTCCACAACAGGAACCAGGTTTGCCGGCCTCCTGACCTAATAGCAAGCTATAGCTTGAGTTTAGGTCGGCTTTATATCCATTTACATTTTCCAGAAGGTGCCTTGTTTGCCTTGTGTAGCAAGAACATTGAATGAACTGTCATTTGGACTTACTCTGCCAATTGTCCACTTGGTTGGTAATATGCCATTTGAAATTTCACAAAATATCCACAGGAAGTATTATCAAACCGACTTTTGAAAATGCTTGTTCTGCTGTTGAAATTCCTATCTGGCAGTATGCATGCATCGGGTGCATGTATTTATGTCTTATGTGCATGCCTCAGGGGGATGAAAAAACTAAATCATGAGAGCTAGGCACAGAGACATGAGGTTTGAAGTCAGTTTAAAGAGATTCTTCAGTACTTTTGTATCAGGGTTCGTACACATTTTGACAGATAGAATTTCATGACTTTTAACCAAATGTCCTTTACGCATGTATAAAAAAAGTATGCCTAAAGTGGTAGACTCAAAGGCTGCTCTCTGGCGCCATGTAGCATCTTCTGTCATTGTGCAAGGCCCTTAACACCCCCCCCCCCCAAAGTAGAATAGCTTTCAGGCAACTGTATAAAACATGTGGTCAGTCTGGAGAGCTACTGGGTGTGCAGGCTTTTGATCAAACACAGAGCCAGTTTATCAAGGTCCAGCATAGCTGCTTATTTCTAAAATGTTTGTAAGAGGGGGACTAGAATAAAAGCCTACACACCCATTGGCTCTCCTGGAGCACTCACTCCTGTCATAATGAAGTGCTTTGAGAGACTAGTCAAGGATCACATCACCTTGACCTTACCTGACAGCCTAAACCCACTTCAATTTGCTTACGGCCCCAATACATCCAGACAATGCAATCGCCGTCGCACTGCACACTGCCCTATCCCATCTGAATAAGAGGAATACATACCTATGTAAGAATGCTGTTCATTGACTATAGCTCAGCATTCAACACCATAGTACCCACCAAGCTCATCATTAAGCTTGAGGCCCTGGGTCTGAACATCACCCTGTGCAACTGGGTCCTGGGGACTTCCTGACGGGCCACCCCCAGGTGGCTAAGGTAGGAAACAACACCTCCACTTCGCTGATCCTCAACACTGGGGACCCACAAGGGTGCGTGCTCAGCCCCCTCCTGTACTTCCTGGTCACCCATGACTAGCATGGCCACGCACGCCTCCAACTCAATCAAGTTTCAGATGACAACAGTAGTAGGCCTGATTACCAACAATGACGAGACAGCCTACAGGGAGGTGGTGAGGGCCGTTGGTGTGTGGGGCCAGGAAAATAACCTCACTCAACGTCAACACAACAAAAGAGCTGATCATGGACTTCAGGAATCAGCAGAGGGAGCACGCCCCTATCCACATCGACGGGACTGCAGTGGAGAAGGTGGAAAGCTTCAAGCTCCTCGGCATAAACATCACTGACAAACGGAAATGGTCCACCCACACAGACAGAGTGGTGAAGAGGGCGGAATAGTGCCTCTTCAACCTCAGGAGGCTGAAGAAATTTGGCTTGGCACCTAAAACCACCAAACTTATACAGACGCACAATTGAGAGCATCCTGTCGGACTGTACCACCGCCTGGTATGGCAACTGCACCACCCACAACCGTAAGGCTCTCCAGAGGGTGGTGCGGTCTGCACAATGCATCACCGTGGGCAAACTACCTGCCCTCCAGGACACCTACAGCACCCGATGTCACAGGAAGCCCAAAAAGATCATCAAGAACAACCACCCAAGCCACTGCGTGTTCACCCTGCTATAATCCAGAAGGCAAGGTCAGTACAGGTGCATCAAAGCTGGGACTGAGAGACTGAAAAACAGCTTCTATCTCAAGGCCACCAGACTTAAATAGCAATCACAAGCACAGAGGCTGCTGCCCTATATACAGACGACTTGAAATCACTGGCCACTAATGTTTACATATTTTGCATTACCATCTCATATGTATATATTGTACTTTATTCTATTGTACTGTATCCTAGTCTTTGCCGCGCTGACATTGCTCATTCAAATATTTATATAGTCTTAATTCCTTTACTTAGATGTGTGTATTGTGAAATTGTTAGATATTACTGCACTGTTGGAGCTAGAGAAAAAAGCATTGCACTACACACGCAATAACATTTTCTAAACACGTGTATGTGACCAATAATCGATTTGACCACCCTTGATGTATAACATTGCAACATTACAACCAAATAGTTTCTCTTGAAATAATGATCTCATTCAATATATCAAAGATCAAATGGCTATGGTAGGTTACAAATATTTGGATTCATCTGAAGCAAACCCACAAATTTAGGAAATACATTTTTTCTAGTTTAACCTCTCTAGGGTACGTGAGACGGTAGCGTCCCACCTCTTCAACAGCCAGTGAAACTGCAGGGCGCCAAATTCAAAACAGAAATCCCATAATTAAAATTCCTCAAACATACATGTATTTTACACCATTTTAAAGATACACTTGTAAATCCAGCCACAGTGTCCAATTTCAAAAAGGCTTTACGACGAAAGCAAACCAAACAATTATGTTAGGTGAGTGCCTATTCACAGAATAACACAGCCATTTTTCCAGCCAAAGAGAGGATTCACAAAAAGCAGAAATAGATAAAATACACATAACCTTTGATGTCTTCATCAGATGACACTCATAGGACTTCATGTTACACAATACATGTATGTTTTGTTCGGTAAAGTTCAAATATATCCAAAACATCTGAGTTTACATTGGCGCGTTACGTTCAGAAGTTTCCAAAACATACTCATAATAAACATTGCTAAAAAGATACAACTGTCATGCATGGAATTTTAGATGCACTTCTTAATGCAACCGCTGTGTCAGATTTTCAAAAAAGCTTACGGAAAAAGCAACCATGCAATAATCTGAGTCGGCGCTCAAAGCCCAATCAAAAGACACAAATATATCCGCCATATTGTGCAGTCAACAGAAGTCGGAAATAAACATTATAAACATTCACTTACCTTTGATGATCTTCATCAGAATTCACTCCCAGGAATCGCAGTTCCCAATAACTGTTTGTTTTGTTCGATAATGTCCATCATTTATGTCCAAATTCCTCCTTGTTTTTCTAGTGTTCAGTACACTTTCCAAACTCACGACGCGCGGGCAAGTCCAGCGGAAAGTACGGATGAAAAGTTTAAAAAGTTATATTACAGACCATAAAACATGACAAACGAAGTATTGAATAAATACTATAGGATGTAACATAATTCTTCACATAATGTTCCAACCGAAGAATTCCTTTATCTTCAGAAGTGCGATGGAACAGAGCTCGCTCTCACATGAACGCGCCATGGTCAAGCGCATGTTCAGGTCATGGTAGACCTTACTCATCCCCTCTCATTCGCCCACTTCACAGTAGAAGCATCAGACAAGGTTCTAAAGACTGTTGACATCTAGTGGAAGTGCACATTACCAATATCCCACTGTATCTTCAATAGGAGCGGAGTTGAAAATCGACCATTCTCAGATTTCCCACTTCCTGGTTTTCTCATGTTTTTGCCTGCCATATGAGTTCTGTTATACTCACAGACATCATTCAAACAGTTTTAGAAACTTCAGAGTGTTTTCTATCCAAATCTACTAATAATATGCATACTCTAGCTTTTATGGCTTTGTAGCAGGCCGTTTACTCTGGGCATGCTTTTCATCCGGACGTGAAAATACTGCCCCCTACCCCAAAGAAGTTAATAATTTATCTTAGCTGCCTTAGAAGTATTTACTTTGCAGGCTGACTAGCATCTAGTTGCAATGTCCCAACATTATCCCAAAATCTACTGGAAGTATCTACTAAACAAGTTGAAGCCACATAAACCAAAAGGCTACAGTATTATTTTTTCCCAAAATTACTGTTCGCAGTTCCAACTATTATTTTGATTCACCACGATTGAACCAAATTATACAATCATTTGTTTTGTCAAAGAATCGTTTAAAATAATCATATGAATCGTTCAAAAATGTAAATCAACTTTGAATGGCCATATTCGTGTGTGTCGGCGGTGGAAAGTTTTTGGGGACATGACAAAAACATGAATACATACTAATAATGGCAAAAAAGTTACCTAGAGGGTACAAGATATGTTTTGAATTGGCTACTAGTTATTAGTCTGTTCTTTAACATATTTTATAGGTTAGGCCTGCTTCTGCAATGTCCGACTGTCTCGCTCTCCTTGAGCAACGGCCCACTCGTCTCGCACAGATGCAAGTGATGCGCCCAAACACGCTAAAGTGACATTCGGATCCAGGCTGATATGTTGATTTTCAATTGATTGATAAAATATTTAAAAACTATGCCTAAATAAATTACATTAACAGAAATTATTAAATTCATTTCCAACAGGTCCCAGACGTGCTCAATGGGATTGAGATACAGGCTCATCGCTGGCCATGGCAGAACACTGACATTCCTGTCTTGCAAGAAATCACGCTCAGAACGAGCAGTATGTCTGGTGCATTGTCATGTCAGGGTAAGACCGCAGGAAGGGTACCACATGAGGGAGGAGGATGTCTTCCCTGTAACGCACAGGGTTGAGATTGCCTGCAATGACAACAAGCTCAGTCCGATGATGTGACACACCACCCCAGACCATGACGGACCCTCCACCTCCAAATCGATCCCACTCCAGAGAACAGTCCCCGGTGTAACGCCCATTCCTTCGACGATAAACGTGAATCGGACCATCATCCCTGGTGAGACAAAACCGCKACTCGTCAGTGAAGAGCACTTTTTGCCAGTCCTGTCTGGTCCAGCGACGGCGGGTTTGTGCACAACCCAGTGTTGTCTGGTGAGGACCTGCCTTACAACAGGCCTACAAGCCCTCAGTCCAGCCTCTCAGCCTATTGCGGACAGTCTGAGCACTGATGGAGGGATTGTGCGTTTCTGGTGTAACTTGGGCAGTTGTTGTTGCCATCCTGTACCTGTCCAGCAGGTGTAATATTCGGATGTACTGATCCTGTGCAGGTGTTGTTACACGTGGTCTGCCACTGTGAGGACGATCAGCTGTCCGCCCTGTCTCCCTGTAGCGCTGTCTTAGACGGCTCACAGTATGGACATTGCAATTTATTGCCCTGGACACATCTGCAGTCCTCATGCCTCCTTGCAGTATGCCTAAGGCACGTTCACGCAGATGAGCAGGGACCCTGGGCATCTTTCTTTTGGTGTTTTTCCAGAGTCAGTAGAAAGTTTTAAGTTTTAATTGCCTACTGTCTGTAAGCTGTTAGTGTCTTAACGACCGTTCCACAGGTGCATGATCATTAATTGTTTATGGTTCATTGAACAAGCATGGGAAACAGTGTTAAAACCCTTTACAATGAATATCTGAAGTTATTTGGATTTTTACGAATTATTTTTTAAAGACAGGGTCCTGAAAAAGGGACGTTTCTTTTTTTGCTGAGTTTATGTGTATCCCATAATTGCTCTCTCTCGTTCTACTGTGTGCATCTTGATAGCTGTCACTCAAAATTGTGATGGCCAGCCCCCTAGCAATTTGAGCTTCAGCCTAGGTGAGGGGAAACGGCGCTGCCCAGCTTCCAGAAAAGTGTCTTTCAAACTAGGCATTGCGTGGCTAATTGAGGTAAGACAGTAATTCTGATGCATGTATGAACTGCACATTAACCTTTACCACCCCGGCGTTCCGCTAGCGGAACTCCTCCCACATTCCACTGAAAAGCCAGAGCGCGAAATTCMAAAAATATTTTTTTGAAATATTTWACTTTCACACATTAACAAGTCCAAYACAGCTAATGAAAGATACACATCTTGTGAATCCAGCCAACATGTCGGATTTTTWAAATGTTTTACAGGGAAAACACAATATATATTTATGTAAGCTCACCAACAAATAGAAAAAAGCACAGACATTTTTCACAGCACAGGTAGCATGCACAAAATCAACCAAACTAACCTAGAACAAACCAAAGAAACCAAGAAACAACTTAATCAGATGACAGTCTTATAACATGTTATACAATAAATCTATGTTTTGTTTCGAAACATGTGCATATTTCAGGTATAAATCATAGTTTACATTGCGGCTACAATCAGAAATTGCACCGAAAGCAGCAGAATAATTACAGACACCACAGTGAACTGACGGAAAATAACTCATCAATAAAAAACATTTTGAAAAATGACAAGCAAATGAAAGACAAGCTCTTGTGAATACAGCCATATTTCCAGATTTTCGTTTACGCGAAAACACAATATAGCAGCATTATATAGCTTATACATAAGCCTACCACACTACCGGCATTCATTCAATCCAAGGCACCGTGTAGCGGATAGCAATAGGCACATTAGCGTAGCGAATAAACAGCAAAGATATTTAATTTCACTAACCTTCATAAACCTTCCTCGATAGACAGTCCTATAACACACGGTTATACATACACTTTATGTTTTGTTTCGAAACATGTGCATATTTAGAGCTGAGAGATCCCGTGGTATACAACGTTAGCATAACAGTAGCATAACGTGCTAACGTAGATCTTTTTTCCCAGAATGTTGCGGATATTTTATTAGACTGCTCACTATTCTGACCAAATAGCTATTCATAAACATTACAAAAAAACATGTTGTATAGGAAACGATAGATCCATTAGTTCTAATGCAATCGCAGTTGTTAGAATTCTAAAAAATATCTTCATTACGACATAAGACTTTAGTTATGGTAAGGGAATAACCAAAACTGAGCGCAAAGCTACTAGTACACAGTTCGACAGATATATATGAAATAGCATCACAAAATGGTTCCTACTTTTACTGATCTTCTATCAGAATGTTGTACAAGGGGTCCTTTGTCCAGAACAATGTTGTTTGGTATTAGAACGTTCTTTTTCCCTCTTGAATTAGCAAGCACACTGGCCATGTGGCGCTAAGCTCTCCAACGCAACAAAGTCAAACAACGCAACACGCATAACGTCCCGAATAAATTTCAATAATCTAATGAAACTATATTGAAAAAACATACTTTAGGATGATATTGTAACATGTATCAAATAAAATCAAAGCCGGAGATCATATTCGCCCATAACGACAGGTTTCCAGTAGGCAATAACATGTCCCAAACACGCGCCTGGCAGAAAACAAGAAAATGGGGGAACGTTGTTCCAAGAGGGCGTATTCAACGTCAGACAGAGATAATCAACTCATTTTTCCTCTCACTTCCTCTTGACATCCGGGTGAAGGTGTATGACGTGCAGTATAGTCATACGTATCATGCCCATTTATAGGCAGTCACTTGAACAGAACATAGATTTCAGACTTTCCACTTCCTGGTCACAAAGTGTGCTGCCAAATGAGTTCTGTTTTACCCACAGACAAAATTCAAACGGTTTTAGAAACTAGAGAGTGTTTTCTATCCAATAGTAATAATAATATGCATATTGTACGAGCAAGAATTGAGTACGAGGCCGTTTAAATTGGGCACGTTTTTCCCCAAAAGTTGAAACAGCACCCCCTGTCCTCATCAGGTTTTAACACATCCAGCCTAAAGTCGGCGGTTTCAACAATAATTACTCGCCAAAGTTCCGGAGCATGTCTTTAATACTTTCCTGTGGATGTTTTGTCTCAAATTTCCAACAGCACAAGGACGAACTCAGTGGACAACCAGCAAATTAAGTTCAACTGAAGTTTATTCAACATTCTGACTTGTAATGGGATTGTTCAGTCTTCTGGAATCTATATGTTATTGTTAGCAACTAGTGTGGGAAGTCCACACTCAGAATTAAGACGCTAGATCCAGGCAAAAATTAGGCTAGATGAGTGTCAATTCAAAGTAAATTAGCGAGAAAACATCTATAGATTGATGTAGCCATAAGAACCTGACTTTCGTCAAAATTCTTCTCTAGTTGGAACAGAGCTATGCCAGAATGTGGACAGCGCGGAGCCCGGCGCGGTATATGGCTGKGAAAAATGTACCTCAATCCAATGATGGAATATGTTGCTGTACTCTTAAAATGTTCCCAAAATGATAAAATGTTTAATTGATAAGATTGAAATACCGTAATTTCCGGACTATAAGCCGCTACTATTTCCCACGCTTTGAACCTCGCGGCTTATACAATGACGCGGCTAATTTATGGATTTTCCCCGCTTTCACAAGATTCATGCCGCCAAAAAACTGGGCACCGTCACATAATGTGACGTAAATCGAGCGCGCTCAAACTTCCCATCATTCTGATTACGGTAGTCATTTTGTCACCCTCAACAAAGTATTTGCAGCCACTCGACATCAGTGTAAATCGTGCATTTAAGGTGGCGCTCCGTGTTCAGTGGGAGGCTTGGATGACAAGTGGGGAGAAATCCTTCACTAAAACGGGCCGCATGCGAAGAGCAACTTATGGTCAAGTCTGCCAGTGGGTCCTGACAGCGTGGAGCATTGTCAAAAAATCCACTATCATCAACGGGTTTCGAAAGGCTGGACTGCTGCGTGTTGAAGAGGGCAGCATGAGCTCAGCGGGGAATTTGCCTCCGGATGAAAGTGACAAGAGCGACAATGAAAACGATCCAACATCGGATGAAGCAATTCTGAGGCTATTCAACTCCGACACCGAAGGAGATGACTTCAGTGGTTTCAGTGCACAGGAGGAGGAAGATAGTGACCAATGACTTTCTTGGTAGGCTACTGTTTACTGCTATTTTTTTTATTTTTGTTACAAGCCGTGTTTCGTTAAAGCCTATTTATTTGTGTTACAAGCCGTGTTTCGTTTAAAAGCCTATTTCTTTTTGTTACAAGCCGTGTTTCGTTTAAAAGCCTATTTCTTTTTGTTACAAGCCGTGTTT
>NC_036867.1:26998691-27008263 GCF_002910315.2 Salvelinus sp. IW2-2015 | reverse complement strand
GCCGTGTTTCGTTTAAAAGCCTATTTCTTTTTGTTACAAGCCGTGTTTCGTTTAAAAGCCTATTTCTTTTTGTTACAAGCCGTGTTTCGTTTAAAGGCTATGTAATGTTCATTTGTTTCAATGTACCGGTAGGCACCTGTGGCTTATAGACATGTGCGGCTTATTTATGTACAAAATACATATTTATTTTTAAATTCAGTGGGTGCGGCTTATATTCAGGTGCGCTTAATAGTTCAGAAATTACGGTACTGCTAGTTTTTTATTAAACTGTATTTTTCGTCAGCCTGCTAGGCCAGCAAATACTAGCCCATTGGATCCCAAGAAAATGCAACGCTAAGCGTTGGTGAGTAGTAGCTACCTTAAGTGCTGTAAAATCCAACGGGTTGCTTTAGCTGTTAACATTCTGGCATAGCACACTGTTGCGACTAGCGCTCAAAAACTCTAGGGGGCATTTTCTCCTAACTCCTAATAGATTTCAGCGATTAGCTTCGCCCAAGACTGGCTCATGTGACCTACAATCCCGACTGTTTTAAAGTTTAGAAACATAAATAATTGTTGGTTGCGATACRGCTTTCGAAACATATGGCCCTTAGTCATCAGCGAGAAAGAATCATTCAAATAAAAAATACACTTACTGTCGCAGTGTTGCACAGATCCATACAGCTTTGGGTGGCTCCATCCGGCAAAACTACACTTCCTGAGTTACGCTTACACACAAGTGTTTGGAGCACACTATAGATAGCTAATTAGCACAGGTGGTCGCTTCTGTGCCTGCGGTCCAAACACTTAAAAGACACATCCTATCCCCTCAGCCCTCAAATTAAGTGTACACTTTTGATGACGTATTATGATGTCTGACGAGTATACACTTGCAGGGCAAGGAAGGAAGGAATGATTTTTAAATGGACCATCCTTGGCCAGAAATTCGTCACTCGTTCATCCCGTGATGATTGTGTTTTCAGCCGCCGGTAGCTTGTGGGTGCTTTATATGCCCTACAGTCAATTATGAGTGCATGCCTACTTAAATTAAATATATAATTATTATACGCGTACTGTATGCTTGCTAGCAAATTAATTAGCTAAATAACATTAGCTAGAACGTCTGAAGGAAAATGTTTTATTTTAAAAAAATCCAAAAGATAACAAAAACATATTTACGAGACGTGTTTGTGCCGTCATGTGCATTAGTAGCACAATTTCTAACTTATTTGCATTAGTTTTTACTTACACTTGTATGTTGACTTCTCCATTGATGAATTTTACGCTTTCGCTGACTTTTCTTAGTGGATGTACAATCTTCGCGAATTGAAAAATGGGGAGTTTCAGGCCACGGAGTGAACATAATTGTACACTCGCAAAGCCGACTAAAAACGAGKGCTGAGGGGCTTACGTTGCAAACTTCCCTTGCTTGGCTAATCATTTGGACCGCCCTCCAAGATGGCGATGGGGCATAATGTATAAGGCATAAGTGGACAAAGGTGTGTCTTTTAAGTGTTTGGACCGCAGCCTGTCTTCCATAAACAAGCGCTGTAACATGGAGATATGGCCGTGTGGGAACACTAACCATATAGTGTGTAGATATTTAACGTTTAATTTTCTTTACTGATGTGGAAGAAACGTTCCTTATGTTTCCAAAACAATACCGCAAGCGATGCATGTTAATGTTAACAGCAAGCGCCAGGGATCTTAACAAAACTCCCCTGGTCAGATGATACTATTATCAATAGGCGTTAAAGCAATGAATGTCTATGAATGGGGTACATTCTGACCAGACAGAAGATATGAACAAAAGCCTGGTACTTATGGCTATAGGTTGATGATGCTCTAATGGCAAACATCTCTGATGAAATTACAAGTCAAGCCAGTGGTCATTCACTGAGAAACAACAAGACTGTAGGCCTGACTGGTCCAGCTTACCTTACAACCAGGAACTTGCTTGACTTGCTGAGAGACATTCTTGATAAATTTCTGTTGTTTTCCACCCTTTTTGTTCTTCAACCCAAATGTCTTGTCCTACATAAAAGATAAACAAATGGAATATCAGCAATTTAATAAGGACATAACGTTAAACGTTAGTTGGCAGGCTACCAAGAAGAAACCTCTGAACGACAAAATAATACGGTTTCTTGCGCTAGCTATCTAAGTAGTTATAGTAGCTGACTAACTAGCTAACTTACTGTACCAACAAAGATTAGATATGCCATCTGTGTTACAACTACTAACGTTAACTAAGCAGTTCATTCAAGCCGTGGACAGACGATCACACAACATAGCTAACATTAATTCGAATAAATAAGTTTGTAACCTTTGCTAGCTACTGTCTGCAGCTAACTAACTACAACATGCAAGTGCAAGTTAGCTACCACGTTCTTAAAAAGGGGTTAGCATAAGAACGCTAACGTTTGTCAGTTTGGTACCGAGCAAATATAACGGTTGGAAAGTGTTCTGCGTTCAACAATCCGTGGTATAACTAGCTAGCATCTAACGTTCTGTCTAACTTACTAGCTAGCTTCACAAAATAACATTTGGACGTTACTGTAATTTAGCTAGCTACCGGTACCTCTTGTAGCTAGCAAACTAGCTTAGCATTATCCCAAATAATTTGGCTATCGTGCGCGAAAGGGATTTCACCTCAATTATCTTTTCCTTCTTCTTTTCTTGCGTTTTTTTACTACCCGCGGCAGCTTGAGCTGGTTTCTTCGGAGGCATAGTGAATGATGTAACAATATTTTGAAATATTCTATTACGATAGCCACCGCTACATGCAGTACTAACAGGCCACTCCGTGACAAGTTGACGCTGAATGACGTCAGTGTTCATTTTTCTTTTTCGTAGGTGTTTTTTTGGGGTGGTTGGCATCCAACATTAATGGTGCATTACCGACACCTACTGTGCTGGAGAGTATTGACCATCGTTTTACGTCCTCGTCCTTTAGCGGTTGTCACTCTATGCCACAAAGTCAAAATCGTGGCTACATCGTACAAATTCATGAAATTCATCTTAATTTAAGGTTAGGAACAATGTTAGCAGTGTGGTTAAGATTAGGGTTAATTTTAAAATCAGATTTTAAGAAGATAAATTGTGGAAATAGGCAGCGTTTAGCCGTTATGACTATGTGGCTGTGGTAACTAGTGGCGAAATCCCTCAACCAATCCTACAGTTGCCATGTTCATGTTCTAGTCGGAACTAGGAAACTCGGACATGTCCGACTTGCTAACTGGTTGACCGCGGCACGTGTTAGCACAACCAGTTAGCAATTCTGACATTTCTGAGTTTCCTAGTTCCGACTAAAACTTGAACGCACACGGCAAGTATCCAGCTGGAGACTGGGAGCCATTGGCCTGTCACTAAAAGTGGACCCTCACTAAACCAATACTATCACCATCTATTGGYCAGTTTATGTTTCGCAATCACAAAAAGTGGTCCCTCACCAAAATCAATACTTTCGCCATCGACTGGCAGGTTAATTCATAACCATGAAGAAACAGAAAAGTCAGGCTCATTTAATTAATGCATTTATTACAACTTTGATCTGACACTCCACTTCCTCTCTTTGACTTATTCTCAACAAATTGAATCCTTGAACTTCACTAAAAGGCGATTGAAATGAAATGTGCTTTTGTGTGGTCCTTTCAAGATAATCATTCTCATTGGTAGCAGCATAGCATTTACATTTTACATTTAAGTCATTTAGCAGACGCTCTTATCCAGAGCGACTTACAAATTGGAAAGTTCATACATATTCATCCTGGTCCCCCCGTGGGGAATGAACCCACAACCCTGGCGTTGCAAGCGCCATGCTCTACCAACTGAGCTACACGGGACCAAGCAGCAGTAGCCTTTCAACAGCTCCATGTTCATTTACAACAAAGTTCTCCCATTTTTCGCCATCACCATTGTTGCGGAATCTTGGAGTCAATACTTGTACATTTATCATTTAGATAGTGTCAGCTCTAGGATTGATATGTTTTTGATATACTGTGGCACAATATACGGTAACATTTTGTGTTATTTTCAATTGTCCAACATACTTCTCAATTCTTCAATATTCTTCTTTACAGTGTTGAGAACAAGTCACTATTATTTGTCACAAGCAAGTCTAAAGTCCCAAGGTCCAAGTCTCAAGTGGAGTCCCAAGTAGAATGGGTTGAGTCTCGAGTCAAGTACAAGTCCAAATCGTCTCAGAGGCGACCTGACAAACCGTTTTCCACACCTTGAAAAAAACATTCCAATTTGCAGGGCTTGTAAGTAAGCATTTCACGGTAAGCTCTACTACACCTGTTGTAATCGGCGCATATGATAAATAACATTCGATTTGATTTTATCCATTGACACCTTAATATTACACACCTCAGTCTACTAGCCAGTCTACTAACCAGTGTGGGCTGAGTGGTAGTCTAGCGATTAAGAGGTTGGGCTAGTAACCTAAAGGTTGCTGGTTTGAATCCCTGACCTGAATAGTTTAAATCTATTGATGTGCCCTTGAGCAAAGCACTTAACCCTAATTTCTCCAGTAAATCGCTCTGGATAAGTGTCTGCTAAATGACTGAAATGTAAAATGGGCTTGGTAGCAGATTGAGGATTGTTACAGTGTGTGTGCTGGTTAGTAGACTGATGTCAGTTAATGTGGGCTGGGTGGTAGACTGAGGTGTGTAGCAGCAGTAGCGGTGCTGCAGGGTGGAATGGGTAGCAGACTGAGATGTGTAGTGTTACAGGTTGGGATGGGTAGTAGACTAAGGTGTGCAGTAGTAGTGTAGTGTGGTTGGTTAAGATGTTGGGCTAGTAACCAAAAGCTTGCTGGTTTGAAACCCTGAGCTGACTAGGTGAACTCTGTCGACATGCCCTTGAGCAAGGCACTTAAACCTAATTTATCATGTAAATTGCTCTGGATATGAGTGTCTGCTAAATACTACACACCTCAGTCTACTAGCCAGTGTAAAATGGGCTGGGTAGTAATGTTGTGGGCTGGGTAACAGACTGAGTTTTGTAGTAGTATTTGTGTTGCGAAAGTATTCACCCCACTTGGCATTTTTCCTATTTTGTTGCCTTACAACCTGGAAATAAAATAGATATTTGGGGAGTTTGTAACATTTGATTTACACAACATGCCTACCACTTTGAAGATGCAAAATATTTTTTATTGTGAGACAAACATGAAATAATACAAAAAAACACAAAACTTGAGCGTGCATAACTATTCACTCCCCCAAAGTCAATACTTTGTAGAGCCACCTTTTGCAGCAATTAGAGCTGCAAGTCTCTTGGGGTATGTCTCTATAAGCTTGACACATCTAGCCACTGGGGTTTTTGCCCATTCTTCAAGGCAAAACTGCTCCAGCTCCTTCAATCTGGATGGGTTCCGCTGGTGTACAGCAATCTTTAGGTCATACCACAGATTCTCAATTGGATTGAGGTCTGGGCTTTGACTAGGCCCTTCCAAGACATTTAAATGTTTCCCCTTAAACCACTTGAGTGTTGCTTTAGCAGTATGCTTTGGGTCATTGTCCTGCTGGAAGGTGAACCTCCAACCCAGTCTCAAATCTCTGGAAGACTGAAACAGGTTTCCCTCAAGAATTTCCCTGTATTTAGTGCCATCCATCATTCCTTCAATTCTGACCAGTTTCCCAGTCCCTGCAGATGAAAAACATCCCCAAAGCATGATGCTGCCACCACCATGCTTCACCGTGGGGATGATGTTCTCGGGGTGATGAGAGGTGTTGGGTTTGTGCCAGACATAGCGTTTTCCTTGACGGACAAAAAACTCAATTTTTGTCTCATCTGACCAGAGTACCTTCTTCCATATGTTTGTGGAGTATCCCACATGCCTTTTGGCGAACACCACACGTGTTTGGTTATTTTCTTCTTTAAGCAATGGCTTTTCTGGCCAAACTTCTTTAAAACCCAGCTCCGTGGAGTATAGAGCTTAAAGTGTTCCTATGGGCAATTACTCCAATCTCAGTAGTGGAGCTTTGTAGCTCCTTCAGGGTTATCTTTGGTTTCTTTGTTGCCTCTCTGATTAATGCCCTCTTTGCCTGGTCTGTGAGTTTTGGTGGGTGGCCCTCTCTTGGCATGTTTGTTGTGGTGCCATATTCTTTCCATTTTTTAATAATGGATTTAATGGTGCTCCGTGGGATGTTCAAAGTTTCTGATATTTTTTTATAATCCAACCCTGATCTGTACTTCTCCACAACTTTGACCTGTTTGGAGAGCTCCTTGGTCTTCATGGTGCCACTTGCTTGGTGGTGCCCCTTGCTTAGTGGTGTTGCAAACTCTGGGGCCTTTCATGTGACAGATCATGTGACACTTAGATTGCACACAGGTGGACTTTATTTAACTAAATATGTGACTTCTGAAGGTAATTGGTTGCACCAGATCTTATTAATTAAGGGGCTTCATAGCAAAAATTCTTTGGAACAAGTTATTTTTTTTCATTTCACTTCACCAATTTGGACTATTTTGTATATTTCGATTACATGAAATCCAAATAAAAATCATTTTAAATTACAGGTTGTAATGCAACAAAATAGGAAAAACGCCAAGGGGTTGAATACTTTTGCAAGGCACTGTACAAGGTGTGCTGGGTAGTACATTGAGGTGTGTAGTATTAGTGGTGTTACAGTGTGGGCTGGGTAGTAGTAACCGAAAGGTTGCTGGTTTGAATCCCCGAGCTGACTAGGTGAAATCTGTTGATGTGCCATTGGGCAAGGCACTTAACACTAATTGCCATGGAAAAGAGTGTCTGCTAAATGACTAAAATGTMAAATGGGCTGGTTAGTAGACTGAGGTGTGTAGTAGTTACAGTGTTGGCTGGGTGACAGACTTGGTTGTATAGTAGAGCTACAGTGTGTGTTTGGTAGTAGACTAAGGTGTGCAGTACTTGTGTGAGCTGGGTAGTAGCCTAGCGGTTGAGAGTTTCCGCCAGTAACTGAGGGATTGCTGGTTTGAATCCCTGAGCTGACTAGGTGAAATCTGTCTATGTGCCCTTGAGCAAGCTACTTAACCCTAATTGCTCCTTTAAGTCACTCTTTGTAAGAGCGTCTGCTAAATGTATAAAATGGGCTGTATAGTAGTAATAGTGTTACAGTACGGGCTGGATTACCAGCCCGTCACAGGTCTTCACTGATATGTTCAATCTATCCCTGACTAAGTCTGTATTCTACATGTTTCAAGCAAACCAGCAAAGTCCCGTTGCCCAAGAAAGCAAGGTGTCCTGCCTCAATGACTACCGCCCCTTAGCACTCACGTCAGAAGCCATGAAGTGCTTTAAAAGGCAATTAAAATGGCTCACATCAACACCATCATCCCGGAAACCCGAGACCAACTCCAATTCACATACTGCCCCAACAGATCCACATATGACGCAATCTCAATCGCGCTACAGAGCAAGATGGCGCCGACAGATATTGAATTGCAACTCTACTTTGTCTCTATACTTCTAGCTTCTAAAAAACTTCGCAGTATTTCATTTTTTTGTGTGTTATTTCTTACATTATTAGCCCAGGAAATGTTTTGTGTTATTACATACAGCCAGAAATAACTTTTTGATATCAGAGCAGTGGTAACTCACCAGCATTACGACCGGGAATACAGCTTTCCCGAATTGGTTCCTTTCTTCGTACCCCCCAGGGCAATTGAACTGATTCCAGAGGCTGATCCAAAACACAGCTGGCTGAGAGGAGTGAACTACTAACAGCTGTTCAGATAATAAAGTAGACGAGCTCACGGTGAGAATCTCCTTCCAGAGAGACATCAGGGCTCTCTCGGAATATACTGTCTTTGTCCACACAGCCAGCTAGGTTCTCAGTATATTGTGCAGACAGGAATAAAGAACTCTCCGAGAAGAAGAAAGGGGTGGTGCATGTTTCATGATAACCACTCATGGTGTGATTGTGATAGCATACAGAAACTCAAGTCCTTTTGTTCACCCGACCTAGAATACTTTACAGAGGCTTGAAAGACAGGCGAGGGGTTACGAAAACGGCTCTAGTTACAGATTGGTAGCCCCGATTTGAAATCCGACTTCGTATTTGAAAAGCAGAGAAGTAGGGGAGAATTTTATTTTAGGAGACATTTTTTTCAAAAAAATGTTGCGAAAGGGGTCAAAACGGTAGTTGTTTTGTGATAGTTTGAAAAACACGTGGTATTGCAGTTAGTAAACTGATGTAAATAAGTTCCATACTGAATAAACGTCTCCGCATTTGACAAGCAGAGAAGTAGAAGAAGGTTTTAATCCAAATCTTTTTGTCTAACTCTTTGGTTTTGTGGTCAAAATGATAGTTGTTTGGAAATGAATGAATCTGCTAACTTCTGACATGATTTACAGAGGCTTGAAAGACAGGCGAGGGGTTACGAACCGGCTCTAGATACAGATTGGTAGCCCGATTTGAAATCCGACTTCGTATTTGAAAAGCAGAGAAGTAGGGGAAGATTTGATATAAGAGACATTTTTTTCTCAAAAATTTTGCGAAAGGGGTCAAAACGGTAGTTGTTTGTGATAGTTTGAAAAACACGTGGTATTGCAGTTAGTAACTGATGTAACATAAGTTCCATACTGAATAACGTCTCCGCATTTGACAAGCAGAGAAGTAGAAGAAAGGTTTTAATCCAAATCTTTTTGTCTAACTCTTTGGTTTTGTGGTCAAAATGATAGTTGTTTGGAAATGAATGAATCTGCTAACTTCTGACATGATTTACAGAGGCTTGAAAGACAGGCGAGGGGTTACGAACACGGCTCTAGATACAGATTGGTAGCCCGGATTTGAAATCCGACTTCGTATTTGAAAAGCAGAGAAGTAGGGGAAGATTTGATATAAGACATTTTTTTCTCAAAAATTTTGCGAAAGGGGTCAAAACGGCAGTTGTTTGGGATAGTTTGAAAAACACGTGGTATTGCAGTTAGTAAAACTGCTGTAACACCAAATTCCATACTGAATAAACGTCTCCGCATTTGAAAGCAGAGAAGTAGAAGAAGGTTTTATCAAAATCTTTTTGTTAACTCTTTGGTTTAGTGGTCAAATGATAGTTGTTTGGAAATGAATGAATCTGCTAACTTCTGACATGATTTACAGAGGCTTGAAAGACAGGCGAGGGGTTCGAACACGGCTCTAGTTACAGATTGGTAGCCCCGATTTGAAATCCGACTTCGTATTTGAAAAGCAGAGAAGTAGGGGAGAATATTATTTAGGAGACATTTTTTTCTCAAAATGTTGCGAAGGGGTCAAAACGGCAGTTGTTTGGGATAGTTTGAAAACACATGGTATTGCAGTTAGTAAAACTGCTGTACCACAAATTCCATACTGAATAAACCGTCTCCGCATTTGATAAGCAGAGAGTAGAAGAAAGGTTAAAAATTCAAAATCTTTTTGTTTACCTCTTTGGTTTAGTGGTCAAATTGATAGTTGTTTGGAAATTATGAATCTTGCTTAAACTTCTGCATGATTTACGAGGCTTGAAAGACAGGCGAGGGTTTGAAAAGGCTCTAGATACAGATTGGTAGCCCCGATTTGAAATCCGCTTCGTATTTAAAAAGCAGAGAGTAGGGGAGAATTTTATATGGGAGACATTTATTTCTC
>NC_036867.1:26985451-26996122 GCF_002910315.2 Salvelinus sp. IW2-2015 | reverse complement strand
TGCTACATAAAATTTTCCCCTACTTGTCTGCTTTTCAATTTACGAATCGGATTCAAATCGGCTACCAATCTGTAACTAGAGCTATTTTTTGTAACACATCGCCTGTCTTTCAAGCCTCTGTAAAACAAATTCAGAAATTATACAGATTCTTCATTTCAAAACAACTACAAATTGACCACTAAAAACAAAGATTAGACAAAAATAGTTTGGGATTAAATCCTTCCTCTATTTTGCTTTGTCAAATGTGAAACATTTATTCAGTATGGAACTTACGTTACATCAGTTTTACTAAATCTTACCACATTTTTTCAAACTTTCCCAAACAAACTGCTGTTTTGACCCCCTTTCGCAACATTTGTAAAGGAAAAAATGTCTGCTACATAAAAATCTCCCCTACTGTCTGCTTTTCACTACGAAGTCGGAATTCAAATCGGGGCTACCAATCTTAACTAGAGAGCTATTTTGTAAACACATCGCCTGTCTTCAACCTCTGTAAAAACATTCAGAATTAAGCAGATGCATAATTCAAAACAAACTATCCAAAATTTGACCACTAAACCAAAGATTAAACAAAAATATTTGATTAATTCCTTCCTCGACCTTTTGCTTGTCAAATGTGGAAACAGTTATTCAGTAGGAACTTACGTACATGCAGTTTTTACTAATTCTTACCACTTTTTTTCAAAACTTTCCCAAACAACTGCTGTTTTGACCCTTTTGCAAACATTTTAAAGGAAAAAAATGTCTGCACATAAAATTTTCCCTACTTGTCTGATTTTCAATACGAAGTCGATTTCAAATCGGTGACTACCAATCTGTAACTAGAGCTATTTTTGAAACCACCATCGCCGTCTTTCAAGCCTCTGTAAAACATCAGAAGTTAGCAGATCATAATTCAAAAACACTATCAATTTGACCACTAAAACCAAAAGAGTAGACAAAAATATTTTGGATTAAATCCTCCTCTACTTTTGCTGTCAAATGTGCGAACAGTTTATCATATGGAACAGCGTGACATCAAGTTTTACTAAATCTACCACGTTTTTTTCAAACTTTCCAAACAACTGCTGTTTTGACCCCACCTTTGCAACAATTTTTAAAGAAAAAGAAATGTCTGCCTACATAACATTTGCCCACTTGTCTGCTTTTCAATACGAAGTCGATTTTCAAAATCGGTCTACCATCTGGTAATTAGAGCTATTTTTTAACCACATCGCCTGTCTTTCAACCTCTGTAAAAACATTCAGAAGTGGTAGCAGATTCATTTCATTTCAAAAACAAACTATCAATTTGACCAGCTAAACCAAAGACTTAGAACAAAAATATTTTGATAAAATCCTTCCTCTACTTTGCTTGTCAAATGTGGAACATTTATTCATTATGAAACTTACTGACATCAGGTTTTACTAAATCTTACACGTTTTTTTCAAAACTTTCCCCAAAACAACTGCTGTGTTACCCCTTGCAACATTTTAAAGAAAAAATGTCTGCTACATAAAATTTTCCCCTACTTGTCTGCTTTTCAAGTACGAAGTCGATTCAAATCGGTGCTACCAATCTGTAACTAAAGCCTATTTTGTAACCACATCGCCTGTCCTTTCAAGCCTCTGTAAACATTCAGAAGTTAGCAGATTCATTCATTTCAAAACAACTATTCAATTGACCACAAACCAAAGAGTAGACAAAAATATTTTGGAATTAAATCCTTCCTCTACTTTTGCTTGTCAAATTGAAACAGTTTATTCAGTATGGAACTTACTGACATCAGTTTACTAAATCTACCACATTTTTTTCAAACTTTCCCAAAACAAACTGCTGTTTTGACCTTTCGCAACATTTTAAAGGAAAAAAAGTCTCCTACATAAAATCTTCCCCTACTTGTCTGCTTTTCAATACGAAGTCGGATTTCAAAAACGGGGCTACCAACTGCAACTAGAGCTATTTTTGTAACACATCCGCCTGTCTTTCAAGCCTCTGTAAAACATTTCAGAAGTTAGCAGATTCATTAATTCAAAACAACTATCCAATTTACCCACTAAACCAAAGAGTTAGACAAAAATAGTTTGAATTAAATCCTTCCTCTTACTTTGCGCTTTCAAATGTGAACAGTTATTCACAGTATAACTTACGTGACATCAGTTTTACTAAAGCTACCACTTTTTTTTCAAACTTCCCAAACAACTGCTTTATTACCCCTTTGCAACATTTTTAAAAAGGAAAAAAATGTCTCTACATAACATTTTCCCTACTTCTGCTTTTCAAGTACGAAGTCGGCGATTTCAAATCGTTGCTACCAATCGTAACTAGAGCTATTTTTGTTAACCACATCGCCTGTTCTTTCAAGACTCTGTAAAACATGTCAAATTTAGCACATTCCATTCATTTCAATACAACTATCAATTGACAAACTAAACCAAAGAGTTAGACAAAAAAATATTTTGCGATTAAATCCTTCCTCTACTTTTCTTGTCAAATGTGAAACAGTTTATTCAGTATGAACTTAAGTGACATCAGTTTACTAAATCTACACGTTTTTTTCAAACTTCCAAAGACAATGCTGTTTTTAACCCCTTTGCAACATTTAAAGGAAAAAATGTCTGCTAACATAAAAATCTTCCCTTACTTGTCTGCTTTCAAGTACGAAGTCGGGATTCAAAACGGGCTTCCAATCTGTAACTAAGCTATTTGTAACACACGCCTTCTTCAAGGCCTCTGTAAAAAACATTCAGAAGTTAGCAGATTCATTAAATTTCAAAACAACTAGCAATTTGACCACTAAAACCAAAGAGTAGACAAAAATATTTTGGATTAAATCCTTCTCTACTTTTGCTTGTCAAATGTGGAACAGTTTATTCAGTAGAACTACTGACATCGTTGTACTAAATTTACCACGTTTTTTTCAAACTTTCCCAAAACAAACTTCTGTTTTACCCCATTTGCTAACATTTTAAAGGAAAAAAATGTCTCTACAAACATTTTCCCCTACTGTCTGCTTTTCAAGTACGAAGTTCGGATTTCAAATCGGGCTACCAATCTTAACTAGACGCTATTTTGTAACACATCGCCTGTCTTTGCAAGACTCTGTAAAAACATTCAGAAGTTAGCAATCATCATTTCAAAAACAACATATCAATTTGACCACTAAACCAAAGAGTTAGACAAAAATATTTGGATTAAATCCTATCCTCTACTTTTGTTGTCCCAAATGTGGAAACAGTTTATTCAGTATAACTTACGTGACATTCCAGTTTTACTAATTTCTAGCCACGTTTTTTTCAAACTTCCCAAACAACTGCTGTTTTGACCCCTTTGCAACAATTTTAAAGGAAGAATGTCGCTACATAAAATGTTTCCCCTACTGTCTGCTTTCAAGTAGGAAGCGTGATTTCAAACGGTGCTACCAATCTGTAAACTAGAGCTATTTTTGTAACACATCGCCTGTCTTTCAAGACTCTTAAACATGTCAGAAGTGAGCAGATTCATTCATTTCAAAACAACTATCAATTTTACAACTAAACCAAAGAGAGTTAGACAAAAATATTTTGATGTAAATCCTTCCCTCTACTTTGCTTGTCAAATGTGAACAGTTATTCCAGTATGGAACTACTGACATCAGTTTTACTAAATCTACCACGTTTTTTTCAAACTTTCCCAAAACAACTGCTGTTTTACCGCTTTGCAACATTTTAAAGGAAAAAAAGCTCTGGCCTACATAAAATGTTCCCCTACTTGTAAACTGCTTTCAAGTAGCGAAGTCGATTTCAAATCGGCTAGCCAATCTGTAAACTAGAGCTATTTTTGTAACAACATCGCCTTGTCTTTCAACCTCTGTAAAACAGTCAGAAGTTAGCAGATTCATTCATTTCAAAACAACTATCAATTTGCACTAAAACCAAAAGAGTTAGACAAAAATTATTTGGATTAAATCCTTTTCCTCTACTTGCTTGTCAAATGTGAAACAGTTTATTCAATGAAAACTTACTTACATCAGTTTTACTAATCTACCACATTTTTTTCAAACTTTCCCAAACAACTGCGTTTTGACCCCTTTGCAACATTTTAAGGAAAAAATGTCTCACATAAATGTTCCCCTACTTGTCTGCTTTTCAATAGAAGTCGTGATTTCAAAAATCGTCTACCAATCGTAACTAGAGCTATTTTTGTAACACATCGCCTGCTTTCAAGACTCTGCTTAAACATGTCAGAAATTAGCCAATTCATTCATTTCAAAACAACTATCAAATTTGACAACTTAACCAAAGATTAGACAAAAAATATTTTGATTAAATCCTTCCTCTACTTTTGCTTGTCAAATGTGTAAACAGTTTATTCAGTATGAACTTACGTACATCAGTTTACTAATTTCTACCACGTTTTTTTTCAAAACTTTCCCAAACAAACTGCCTGTTTTGACCCTTTGCAACATTTAAAGGAAAAAGAATGTCTGCTACATAAAATTTCCCCTACTTGTCTGCTTTTCAAGTACGAAGTCCGATTTCAAATCTTCTACCAATCTGCTAAACTAGAGCTATTTTTGTAACACATCGCCTGTCTTTCAAACTCTGTAAAAACATGCAAGAGTTAGCAGATTCAATTTCATTTTCAAAACAACAGCCAATTTGACAACGAAACCAAAGAGTTAGACCAAAAATATTTTGATTAAATCCATTCCTCTACTTTGCTTGTCAAAGTTAGAACAGTTTATTCATATGGAATTACGGACATCAGTTTACTAAATCATACCACGTTTTTCAAACTTTCCCAAACAACTGCTGACCCCTTTGCAACCTTTTAAATAAAAAAATGTACTGCTACATAAAAATGTTCCCTCACTTGTCTGCTTTCAAGTACAAGTCGATTTCAAATCGGGCTACCAATCTGTAACTAGAGCTATTTGGAACACATCGCCTGTCTTTCAAGCCTCTGTAAAACATTCAGGAAGTTAGCAGATCATTCATTTCAAAAACAACTACAATTGACCACTAAACCAAAGACTTGACAAAAATATTTCTGGATTAAATCCTTCCTCTACTTGCTTGTCAAATGTGAACAGTTTATTCAGTATGGACTACGTGACATCAGTTTACTAAATCTACCACGTTTTTTTTTCAAACTTTCCCAAAACAACTCGGTTTGACCCCTTTCAACATTTAAGGAAAAAAGGCTGCTACATTAAAATGTTCCCCTACTTGGTCTGCTTTTCAAGTACCGAAGTCGATTTCAAACGTGCTACCAATCTGTAACTAGACTTATTTGTAACACATCGCTGTCTGCAAGCCCTGTAAAACCTCATAAGTTAGCAGATTAGTCATTTCCAAAACAACTATCAATTGCACTAAACCCAAAGAGTTAGACAAATATTGGATTCTAAAATCCTTCTCTACTTTTGCTTGTCAAATGTGAAACATTTAGTCACAGTAATGGAACTTACGTTACATCAGTTTTAACTAAAATCTACACCACATTGTTTCAAACTTTCCCAACAACTGCTTGTTGACCCCTTTCGCAACATTTTAAAGGAAAAAAGTCTGCTACATAAAAATCTTCCCTAACTGTCTGCTTTCCAAGACGAAGTCGCGATTTCAAAACGGGCTACCAACTCTAACTAGACTATTTTTGTAAACACATCTGTCCAACTTCGTCTTTCAAAGCCTCTGAAAACATTCAGAAGCAACCGAGATTTCTCACAATTATATCCACAACCAACAACTATTCGACACGCCTACCCCATGAATACCTCTAGGTACGATCCAGGAGTCTCCTTACGACACACAACTCAAGCCCTTTGATAGTGTTGTGTATAATAATTCTTCTTCTTTGGGTACAATTTGTGCCGGTTCTACGCACCAGGGCTCCAGTCGCCTCCACAGCCAGTACGTTCTGTGCCAGGTCCCCGCACTCGCTGTGCGGAGTGTCATCTGTCCGGGGACAATTTGTGCCTGCTCTACGCACCAGACCTCCAGTACGCCTTTCAGTCCGATACGTCCTGTGCCTGCTCCTCGCACTCGCCCGGAAGTGCGTGTCACCAGTCCGGTGCAACCGTGCCGGCCCACGCATCAAACTCCAGTCCAGGCGCTTCCCCAAGTCCGGCGATGGTCCCCAGTCCAGAGCCTCCGGCGACGGGTCACAGTCCGGAGCCTCCGGCGACGGGTCACAGTCCGGAGCCTCCGGCGACGGGTCACAGTCCGGAGCCTCCGGCGACGGGACACAGTCCGGAGCCCTCCACAGTCCGGAGCCCCATGGGCCATCTACCCGGACCCGTGGTCGGGGCGGGGTCAAAGACCCGCACCGGAGCCGCCACCGACACTAGTCACCCCCCTACCCTCCCCACTTGGTTTCAGGTTTTGCGGCCGGAGTCCGCACCTTTGGGGGGGGGGGGACTCTACGTACGCTGCGCCTTGGTCCGTTAATTCATTAGACGATCGTGACACTCCCGCACATTGGCTAACCGGGCTATCTGCATTGTGTCCCACCCACCACCTGCCAACCCCTCTTTTACACTACTGCTACTCTCTGTTCATCATATGTGCATAGTCACTTTAACCATATCTACATGTACATACTACCTCAATCAGCCTGACTAACCGGTGTCTGTATGTAGCCTCGCTACTGTATATAGCATGTCTTTTTACTGTTGTTTTATTTCTTTACCTACCTATTGGTTAGAGCCTTATGTAAGCATTTCACTGTAAGGTGAAATACCTGTTGTATTCGGCGCACGTGACAAATAAACTTTGATTTGATTTGGTGTAGGCCTAAATCAGCATGTTTGTGCAACAGTATCTCTTAAATCAAAGATGAATATGCAAAGCATGAATATCTTGGCAACATGAAGAAACATTTAATGCAGCCAAAGATTATAGGGTCCCCAAACTATGGGGCGGGCGAGGGGTCAGCAGGGGGGAACCTACTCTTGAAAGTTGTAATAGTAGAATGCACAAGGTGCAATTTCGAAATTGGGCAGTGAATCATCAGTTCCTCTTGTCATGTTAGTCATTGCATACCTTAGAGCTATTTATAACTTGTCAGAAATGTCCAGATCAACTAGCCCATGTCAGCTAACATTTTTAGTTTTTTTAGCCCATAGATTTTGTTGTAATTTTTTTTGTCACTCAAATATCACATGAATACACATTAGACATGGCAAAATGTATAGAATTGCCGGAACTAAACTTTAAACCTGCTAAATCCTCTCCACTAACAAGAGGGGTGTGAACAGTTTATTATGAACAGTACTTGTGCACATAGAAATAGATGTTGCGGATGCGCAGGTCTATTCCCCCAAGTGAAAAAGTTTGGGATCCTCTGCCCTATTAAACACTGACCATCCCTTTGGTTCCTACCCTGTCACAATAACTCCTCCCTGGCATTTGTATTTGTTGACATGTCAAGCAACACTGTATTCAAAGTACCCACTATTATATTCTAACAGGAAATGCAGAAATTGATGGAAATGCAGGAAATTATTTTAGGTTGAAGTTGAATTGAACATAAAACAATCAGAATGGAGAAAGACCCATTGAAATMATTTAGAATATATGTGTTGCCACCATAGGGTCACACTACTCATAAAGGAAGTTTATAACGTTTATTAGTAAAAAACATAAAATACAGTCCTACTGTCAAATATTTAAAATATATCGTGATATGATATTTTCGCCATATTCCCCAGCTCTACATAGGCCCCGATTACCACCCGGTTAAGCGTGCGTAAATTGAACGTTATTCACTTTTTATGCACAACAGATATGCCATATTCGAACCTTGAATTAATTCCCGCATTCTCCATGCACTATAATTTACAATGATAAGAGCTAGGTAAAAGAGCAATCGGTTTGGATAAGGGAATTGTAAATATAAATTACACTTGTTTTAGACAAACCAGTCATATTGCAGCAAACTGAGGCATATCAAACTATCAACTTTCCCAAAGTAAACTTTATGAAATGCTGTGCCATCATGCAGCATTTAAATTGTACAGCCTTTTAACTTGCAGGGATGGGCACTCAAATGTCTTAATTATAGTCTACCCTGACTTTCTCTGTTTCCTATTTCTATCATGTTAAATATTAGCCACTATCAGCATAGACCGTCAGTAGGCCTAATAACAACACATATTCAACTGCCAATTTACTGTTAGTTCCCTTTAGTTGGCATAGCCTACATTCTCATTACATTGTTTCGTTTACCTTCATTTGCTTCTTCTAAACACCATCACGACCATGTGTTTGTTGCTGAGGGTAATTAGTAACAGTTGATAATAAAAGAAGACAGGTAGGATAGGGCTGTGGTGGTCATCCAATTTTGTCTGCCAGTTATTGTCATGCAAAAGTCTGCTGTTAATTTAGCAGACAAGACATGCTTATAATCCCGTGCCATTTTATATTATATGATTTTATAGTAAGAAGAATATAGTTCAACTGAATAAAATTGAAAATATATTTTTCCCATTCCACATGGAGTGCGCTTATGAAGTGGTTATGTTGACCGTAAAAGTGATCATTTGAAACAGGTCCGATACATTATTTGGCAACTTAAGTTGTGAATGATACAAACCTTAGGATGTCTTAGAAATCAAAACATATATGGGCTGCATGATGTGACTGTATGCTATTCATGATTTGAGGAAGTCGCTAAAAAAGCTTGACCTCTGTTCCTTGACCTCAGGCTACGCACCCTGTTCTCTCATCAAGTGATCATATTTTCACCCATCAGACTATTCTTAATTGAATCTCTTCTTTACGAACAGAAACCTGTTTGGGAACATCAATAGTAACTTGTTTTCACGACGGAACATATTTCATTCAACTGTTGACAGCCCCTCTCTCGGCACGCTCGAGAAAGGAATGAAGGAGAGATTGGAGGAGATGGAAACGCATGGGGGTGAAACATTCTGTAATTTAAAGGTAACGTGTCAGCCTATTAATTATGAAAATATAAATAATTCCCTATTACTAGGCAATTCAAAATCAAATTCAAATTCACTACAATTGTAGGCTCACTCTGTAAGCATCCCCTGCACAATCAATGAACCAACAGCATTGCCTAGGGCTAGGCCTACATATGTTCTCTCTGACTCATGGATAGTAAGTTTGGAGCGTAGCATAAGGTAACCAGTCCATCCAGTATGCATAATACTACAGTCCACACTCAAAGGCCATTACTACAAATTGTTTAATGTTGGAGTGTAAGCTAGACCAATTATTTACCAAAGACCTATTTTCTGCCATGTGTAATATGCGGTAGGCTATGTGTTGTATAAAAGGCACAATCGTTATTTTAATTCCGTTTTTTGGGGCTCAAATATAGGACTATTGGTATGCACCAATGTACCAAAATGCTTAAGCAAATCGGTGTTTTAGAATTAAAACATCCTTTTAGAAAGTGTGGCCCGCTTCATCTGTGGTTAGGCTTTGAAACAACATCCACAACAACCATGTTTCACTCAGTTTCAACCTGTTGCTTGAACTTCTTTTCCCACAATTGAATCGTCAGCAGTGGGTGAGTTGTTAAAGAGCATGGTACTGGTTTTTGATGCATAGGTGTTTAATGTGACTTATGATTGCGATTTTCATTGATGGTCAGAGGCTGTTAGAGGGCAATAGGCGCTGAAGTGCCAAGGCCCATTAGTGACTGGTCCAGTACTACAGAGTTGGGTACTACTAACGCATGTCTGCATAAAAAGGAGATTTACCATGACTCACACAGTTACGTGGAAATTTTACTGCCGGTCCATTGACCCCGACTGCCAGTAAATTGGGTCACGCGCAACAGCCTAAATGGTAGGCTAATTTCAATTGTTTAGGCTAATTCAATTTTATGGAGCGGAGCACATCCAAGCCACTAGCAGTTTGAACCCGACGCATGGCGCAATAACTTGGTGTGTCATCACACAGGGGCTAGCTCCATGGGCTAGCTCCATGGTTAAGTACAGGCCAATAGAGGAGGGTATAAGCCGACTATTGTAAACTATTCTCCCTATTTATAATTAAATGTACCACTTAATCTTCCAACATCCCAAACCACTGTATTGGTTTGACTCGATCAATATACTTTTTTTGCGTAAGAGGCTCGCCAAAACAGTTTTTTTTATATGATTTTCATACATAATTCCTAACCCAAAATGAATGTGGCCTAAGTAATCTACAAGAATCAGAGTACATTGCTTATCTACCAGTTGGGTTTGAACACAGAGACAAATATGCATATATTTGGATGGCTTCTCTTTCTGAAACCGTTCCTCTCTTATGTATTCTAGCTGTCGACCAAAATTCTAATTAAAAGGTACACCGTATTTAAAGGAGGGCTTAAGATAAATATACTGGAAAACTCCAATTGATGTAAAATCTCCACGAGAAAATCTTGTTGGCGCAGCCAAGACGGTTTTTGAATTACAATTTAATTTCAGCGAAGCGCAAATAAAAATTGGAACAATAACACAACGCCTGCAAAGGGACCTTCAAAGTTAGTCTGGAATACCAATGTAGCTGAGAAGGTGGCGTTAGGAAAGGCATGTTAGAAGGCTTAATTATTAAGTCGAATCGGGCCCTTAGCGAAAAGCAAAGTTTCCCATTGTCCCTCTCACTCCCATGGCTGACCTGACGCCATGCAACCAGAGCAGCGGTGGGGTTTGATTAGAAAACACATGAAGGGAGAGAAAAAAATCTTACA
>NC_036867.1:26961927-26985351 GCF_002910315.2 Salvelinus sp. IW2-2015 | reverse complement strand
AAGTCGATTTCAAATCGGGGCTACCAATCTGTAACTAGAGCCGCTTTCGTAACCCCTTGCCTGTCTTTCAAGCCTCTGTAAATCATTGTCAGAATTTAGCAGATTCATTCATTTCAAAACAACTATCATTTTGACCACTAAACCAAAAGAGTAAGACAAAAAGATTTTGGATTAAAACCTTCTTCTACTTCTCTGCTTGTCAAATGCGGAGACGGTTATTTCAGTATGAACTTGCGTTACAGCAGTTTCACTTATTGCAATACCACGTGTCTTTCAAACTATCCCAAACATCTGCCGTTTGACCCAATTTCGCAACATTTTTGAGAAAGAAATGTCTCTTATATAAAATCCTCCCCTACTTCTCTGATTTTCAAATACGAAGTCGGATTTCAAATTGGGGCTACCAATCTGTAACTCGAGCCGTTTTCGTAACCCCTTGCCTGTCTTTCAAGCCTTCTGTAAATCATGTCAGAAGTTAGCAGATTCATTCATTTCAAAACAACTATCATTTTGACCACTAAAACAAAGAGTTATACAAAAAGATTTTGGATTAAAACCTTCTTCTACTTCTCTGTTGTTCAAATGCGGAGACGGTTATTCAGTATGGAACTTATGTTACAGTAGTTTTACTAACTGCAGTTACCACTTTTTTTTTCAAACTATCCCAAACAACTCCGTTTTGACCCCTTTCGCAACATTTTGAGAAAAAAATGTCTCTTATAAAAATTCTCCGCTACTTCTCCTGCTTTTCAAATACGGAGTCGGATTTCCAAATCGGGGCTACCAATCTGCAATACCAGATGTTTAAATCCCAAAAAACTGCCTTTTGACCCTTTCGCAAACATTTTTATTTTTATTTTATTTTATATAAAATTCTCCCCTACTTCTCTGCTTTTTAAATACGGAAGTCGGATTTCAAATCGGGGCTACCAATCTGTAACTAGAGCCGTTTTCGTAACCCCTGCCTGTCTTTCAAGCTCTGTAAATAATCTGTCAGAAGTTAGCAGATTCATCCATTTCCAAAACAACTATTTTTTTGACCACTAAACCAAAAGAGTTAGACAAAAAGATTTTGGATTAAAACCTTCTCTACTTCTCTGCTTGTCAAATCGGCGGAGACGGTTTATTCAGTATGGAACTTGCGTTACAGCAGTTTTACTTACTGCATACCATGTGTTTTCAAACTTTCCCAAACAACTGCGTTTTGACCCCTTTCGAACTTTTTGAGGAAAAAAATGTCTCATATAAATTCTTCCCCTCTTCTCTGCTTTTCAAAATACGAAGTCGGATTTCAAATCGGGGCTACCAATTGTAACTAAGCCGTTTTCGTAACCCCTTGCCTTCTTTCAAGTCTGTAAATCATGTCAGAAGTAGCAATTCATTCACAAACTATCATTTTGACCACTAACAAAGAGTACACAAAAGATTTGGTTAAAACTTCCTGTACTTCTCTGCTTGTCAATTGCGAAGACGGTTTATTTCAGTATGAACTTATGTTACAGTAGTTTTACTAACTGCAATACCACGTATTTTCAAACTATCCCAAACAACTGCCGTTTTGACCCCTTTCGCAACATTTTTCAGAAAATGTCTCTTAATAAAATCTCTATTTTGTTTTATATTGTCTACTTCTCTGCTATTCATAGCTGTGTGCGGAATCAAAATATTCCATAGGAATTACGGTACAGCTGTTTTTGAAACTGCATTACCACGTGTTTTTCAAACTCCCAAACAACGGTGTTTTGACCACTTTCGGAACGTTTTTGAGGAAAAAAGTGCGCAACTAAAAATCTTCCCCTGCTCTTTGCTCTTCATAGACGAAGTCGATTTCAAATCGGGCTACCAATCTGTACTATAGCCGTTTTCGTAACCCTTCGCCTCTCTTTCAAGTGTCTGTAAATCATGTCAGCAGCAAGGCAATTCATTACTTTCCAAACAACTATCGGTTTGACCACTAAACAAACATAGTTTTGCTTAAAATCTTCCTCTACTTCTCTGCTTCTCAAAGGCGGAAACGCTTTTTAAATTGGGTCTACCGTTCTCGAGGGAGAGCGACTTAAGCAACCYYTCACCTGCTCTTCACTAACAGCTCTCTGTGTCAATACTGATATTCCAAAACGGAACCGTTGGCTAGGATACTTGCTGACGCTGCAGGGCCAAAATCATGAGGAGACACTCCTCCTACACCGTTGAAGCTAGAAATGCCTTTCCAATTTCAAAAATTCAGCAACGGTCTCGATCGGTTGTTTGTATAGAATTTTTGATATCTGTTATACTTTTTCCGTTATTCAATTTCTTGTCCTCTTTTTGTCCTCCATCCGCTTTCATTGGATTTCTCAGATACTAAAGTGCCCAATTGTGACATCATCACTTCCAACTGACATTCTCTGTAAGTGAAATCAAGCAACTTTTGACACAAATCAGCTAATAACTGTACTTTGCAACTACTTAGACAAAATATGTCAAGTTCTTCAGCTTCGTCTACTTCTCTGCTACTCAAATCTGGAGTTTGGAGAAAAAAATTACATTCGCATCAAAAGTTACAGCAGTTTAAGTAACAGCACCAAGATCCTTTTCTGTACCATTTTGGCAAACAATGTCCATTTTGACCAATACTGCAAAAAGTTAGACAGAAAGTTAGAGTGTATGGGATATTTGTCTACTTCTCTGCTATTCATAGCTGTGTGCGGAATCCAAATATTCCATATGGAACTTACGGTACAGCTGTTTTTGAAACTGCATTACCACGTGTTTTTTAAACTTTCCCAAACAACGGTTGTTTTGACCACTTTCGGAACATTTTTGAGGAAAAAGGTCACGCAGCATAAAATCTTCCCCTGCTTCCCTGCTCTTCATAGACGAAGTCGGATTTCAAATCGGGGCTACCAATCTGTAACTATAGCCGTTTTCGTAACCCATCGCCTCTCTTTCAAGTGTCTGTAAATCATGTCAGCAGCAAGGCAATTCATTACTTTCCANGTAACTATAGCCGTTTTCGTAACCCATCGCCTCTCTTTCAAGTGTCTGTAAATCATGTCAGCAGCAAGGCAATTCATTACTTTCCAAACAACTATTGCTTTGACCACTAAACATACATAGTTTTGCTTAAAATCTTCCTCTACTTCWCTGCTTCTCAAAGGCGGAAACGCTTTTTAAATTGGGTCTACCGTTCTCGAGGTAGAGCGACTTAAGCTCGTAGAGTGCACTGAGTATCATAAGTGTAACCCTTGCGAAGCAGCCTTCTACAGATACCCCTTGAACCTCCAGGMTAGCACAGGGTGTATCACGGCCATCATCGGTGGATCGCTCATGTGCGAGGCCAAGCGTTCCGAATCAAGCAAGGTGCCTAACGGTGATAACGAGTATGATTGCGGATCGAATCACGTTACAGATGATAACTCGGACGAGCATCACGGCGACCAGCCCAAAGCACCCCAATGAATTCCTCCTCGTACATGGAGATCATCTGCCACCCCTACCAGCCTTTCAACAAATGTTTCGCCAATTCCAGGGTGCTGATACTGACTATGCAGACTGTACCTTGGTCAACCGCTCAGGAAAGCTTTTGGCTCACTGCATTATAGAATACTGCTTACCCCGCTACATGTACAGTTCTGCTCTCGGCTCCCACAGCCTGGATGATTGCAAAGAGCACCTGCTCACCTCCGTCTCCTCAGTCAGAGAGAGGTTGAAGAGGGCAACCATGGCTTTCAACATGGTAATGAACAACTGCCCCGAACACATGAAACCGGTCTGCGGTACTAGGGAGTTGGAGCACCTAAGGATAAACAGTCTGTGGCGCGTCTGCCCGGTGAGAAACTCGAGGTCTGCAGCAATGTGATCACCAAGGACATGTCCCTACAGCCCCGTGATGTCTACAGGAACCTAAGCGCTTCGCTCGGGAAAAGGCTCACGGAAGCCATCGTGGAAGGCATACTGTACCTTAGCAACAACGACTCTTGCTCTGACGCCTCCATCTCGCTTTCGGTACCAAATGTCATGCTGACAGACGCGGGGATCTCCTGCTCCACTGGTAGGCTTTCCATAGTGAGAAGCGAGCTGTGCGAGAGGACTCTAGTTGACCTGGCAGGTCTTCTGTATCCGACTGTACTCATGTTGCAGATACACACCCCTGACGCGTTCAGCTCTGGGCCCGTAATGTACCCTGAATCTGTTCTTTACATCATGCCATACTGTTGCACCGACGACAAAGTCATGCGAACCTGGATCGAGACCTTCAGGGAGAAAAAGTGGATCAACCCTATCCGGGCCAAGCTCGGAAAGAGGACTCGTCCTCTCTCTGACTGCAGGGAGGTTACCTATCATTGCACAGGTTGTARAAACGTCTAAAAGGACCCGTTCACCAACAATATCCCTGGCCACAGGCTTATCCAGCGTGTCTACGGTGARGACAAGAAGAGAAGGATAGGACGGTGTGTCAATGAAAAACGGTGGCTGTCGTGATCCTGGCGCGGCCTCGATCTCCTCAACATTGCCACTGCTCAACAGTTCCCTGAACCTAGATTGACACGAAAAGCAGCGTATATACGATTCTGTATACATGCATCGAATAAACACAGGTGATAGTACACATTATCATCCCAAGCCCGGGTAAAGAAGTCTTTCAGTCAGAAGGAGTATGTGTTCACCCACACCATGAACAAGGTCAGTGAAGCACATCAGCCTACCATGTTCAAGATTGACTTGCAAGGGCTCATACCCTTTGGAGACTGCAGCACTCTGTTCATCATTGACAACATGACAGTTACCGCATACAAGCAAGGCACCTTGGACAAAATACCAGTCAAGTTCACTGTCCTCAATGACAACAAGACAAGGGTCCTGACTAATGATCCGGCTTTCATCTGAGTGGAATGTTGACATCAACGGTGGCTCCTGTATCTGGCACGGACACGGTGCCGTTTAATCGAACCCTATCTGTGTATGATGAGGACAACAGGCAGGCTCTCATCAATGTCTTWGCCTTAATGATGTCAAACAGCCTCTGGGCCTCGGACAGAGCRAAAGGAGCTTTAGACGTTCTGGTCGCCTCTACCCGAGGGGAGTTTCAATTCACATGCGGCCTGTGTTCTACCATAGGCATTGTCAGCGTTACGAAGGGACCCAGTGGAATCTCATCCTTTTCTTTCCCTCAGTGTGCCGACAGCTACGTGTGCATACCGTCCCAGGAACTCAGCACAGACAAGGACTATGATGCTCTCAGAAATGTCCTAGCTCTTTTGCGATCTGCCTCCCTTGACAACCTTGGAATACTACACCGTGTCACTCAGGAGATGGCAACCAACCGAGTCTTCCAAGACCTTGACTGTACATCTTTCCCTCCGAGACACATGTATGGGGGGGACATTGTCATCCCATATGAGGTGATGAAATATGTCACCGCACTGTACCAGACCATGAGCGAGTACGCAGACAACATTGCCATTACAGACGAACATATGCCTCAGATCAAAGTCGTGATAGAGAGCCCCTCTGATAACATAGGTGAAATAACTGGACATCTCTCCATCACCATAATCTACGGATCAACACTCGGGCATATACACCAAACTCATCCATGGGCTGAGGCTTGCGGAGGGATGTGAGGAAGAAGACATTGACAGTCTTGCTACTGTCACACAGTTAAGCACCGAGGTGTTGATCAGGAGAACCCAGTTGAAGTTTATGTTGACTAATCATATAGCCTTAACTTCTCTAGGGTAGGGGGCAGCATTCGGAATATTGGATGAAATGCATGCMCAAATTAAACTGCCTGCTTCTCGGGCCCAGAAGATATGATATGCATATAACTGGTAGATTTGGTTAGAAAACACTCTAAAGTTTCTAAAACTGTTAAAATAGTGTCTGTGATCATGTAGTCAATCAGCTCTCCTATGGTGGAGAAGTGTAGCTGGGGTCCACATTGAAACCCAGAACTGTCGAACATGACCTTGTATACCTTTCCTTTCCCTGTTACAATTTCAAAGAGGTATCCAGTGCTGCATTCATCCATGTAACATATTGCTGCAGCAGTATTGTTGTTTTCACTTCGCATAGTTTTTAGGGTGTTTAACACAGCAGTGTGCTCAGATGACCCTCGGGACCTATTATTTCGGGACATACCAAGAGACAGTCCCCACCATCCACTCTTTAGTGACTGTATCATGGTATGCATCTCTTCCACTACAAGTACGAAAGGGAACCCGCTCTGACCACCAGGTATGGCTCTCGGTCTAGCCATCGGGTACACTCCTGGGAATCTTCCAATCATGTCTTCTATCACTTTCGCAGGGTGACTGTATTCCCAGTCTAGGAACTTGGTGCATCTGTACCTGCCTCCAGCGACATATATGGCAAATGAGATAATGCCACATTCCTCTGTCTTCCAAATACATGAACACACTCCTCCGGGCTCCGCTCCACGGTAGTCCGCTATGGCAAAAGCTCCAACCTTTACCTCCGGTCTATTCAAGGAAGACATCATTTGTTCCTCCGATATGGAGCACTACCAGCACCAGCGCTCACCCAGTGACTTTACAAATTAACGCCATGTTCTGTCGAATAAAGGCCAGTTGCCATACGTTTCTTCCATCCAAGCCATGTTGAATAGACTTGATACTTCTTCCCCAGTGTTGAGACAGGCCAAATGATGTAAGATCTGAAGAACAGACCTTGCTATTTAACTGCTTCCCTGTAATATTCGGTTGGGAACACACCCAGAGTTGTATAACAGACAGGCTTGGCTGAGTGCCCAGGGCTGGATAAACAGCCAGAGTTGGAAGACTGGGCGAATGGTAGATAAACCTGACAGGGGTGGAGACAGTAAGCCTGTGTGGATACAACAGCCACCGTGTGATGAGTGGTAAACGTGTTGCTAAACAACCTGTGTGGGGATGTATTGTTAATGGCTGGATATAGAGACACGCTTAGATGCAACTGTAAAGGTTAGAAACCACAGCAACGGTTGCAGTAATAACAAGCCACGGCTGAATAACCCAGCCATTGTGACATGAATGGACTCTTGTTGGAAAGCCCAGACACACTTGGCTGAGTGCCCAGGGCTGGATAAACAACCAGAGTTGGAAGACCGGAGCCCAGACACGCTTGGCTGAGTGCCCAGGGCTGGATAAACAACCAGAGTTGGAAGACTGGGCGAAGGGTAGATAAACCTGACAGGGGTGGAGAACGTAAGCCTGTGTGGATACAACAGCCACAGTGTGAGGAGTGGACTCTTGTTGGATAGCCCAGACACGCTTGGCTGAGTGCCCAGGGCTGGATAAACAACCAGAGTTGGAAGACTGGGCCATGGGTAGATAAACCTGACAGGGGTGTAGACAGTAAGCCTGTGTGGATACAACAGCCACCGTGTGATGAGTGGACTCTTGTTGGGTAGCCCAGACACGCTTGGCTGAGTGCCCTCTCTGAACACCTTTCACGTACCCCTTGTGCCTAACCGTAACCCACCATGGAATGTCGGTTGACCGTGACACCTACTGCAACTTTCACGTTGCAGTAGGTGTCAGCCAATTATACCATCCAATTATAGAACTCTATGTCCTTAACTCAAGCCATTGTGCATTTCAGAATTGTAATGATGTCAGAGGACAGTGGTGTAGAACCTGACAACAGCGAGCTGAGCCCGGTAAGATACACACATGATTATACCATACTCTATACACAGCTTGTTCATACTATGTCCATGCTAACCATAGTCATTTAACTTGTACTGATTCTGACCCTCATCTCCATTCCACAGGCATCTACCGTCACCCTGAACCGTTCTGTAGGTACTCGGCTTGATTGAGACTGACTATGTTTGATGTCCTTTCATTCACTGTTGTAAAGTATACCATGTGTATGTGATATATATCCCATTCATTTAATACACATTCAGGAGAGCGATTACATACTCTCTTCTGACGACGAGGGACCTAGGAACCCTGTCTTGGAACAAGAGCGTCCACTGGTGCACCCAGAGGTCCTCAACCATGCACAGCCTGATCAGCCTCAACATCACCTAGAATTACCTCCTCTGAACAATGCAGACGATGCCATGGTAGATATGGTAGTGTATACTGTGATTACACTGTGCTTGTGTCTATGACCTGTTGGTAATATGATTATTTCTCTTTCTCTCAAGTATATGGCCAATGACGAGGAGGGAGATGACTAGGTGGCAATCTATGGAGGCCTAACTATACCAACCACTTTTATTCCTTTCTGTGCACAATGGAGGTTGTGTTCTTTGAAAATGGATGCTGTCACTATGTCCTGCTGTGGGTATGGATGTATTGACATGTAATGTTTTGTAATGTACTATTCCAATAAATGTGACTGGTTATTCCATCTCTGAACAATATTGTCTTTATTCACATATGGATATGGACATTGAATACACCACAAGCACTTTGTAATGGCACATGTACCAAGCGATATGACAGTGATTACATATGCTATCCACCTATATCTTTACAAATCTACACAGTGTGTGGCATATCTGACACCTGGTTGACGTTCCAGATCTTCATCCCCAACGATCATGTTCATGGGTCGGGTTGCAAATATGACCTTTTCAAGGCTGCCGATGTGGGACAGTACACTTGTGATCTCTGAGAAGCGTTGGCACCTGTCCCAATCGTAAACCCCAAGTTATTCAAACGCCACCTTGAATCTCTTCCCTCTTCATCGTAGACTTCATCGCGGTCCACCATCTCGTCGTCGTCAACTCTTCACCGTTAGATCTCTTCGCAATACACCACCTCTTCATCGTCAACTTCCTCCTCACTGTCGACATCTTTGATGTGGACCTCGTAGTCTGAAACCTCAGAATCGTAAACGTCGTAGTCCACAAGACTATCCGTTGAATGGAACTGGGGACTAGTTTCCGCGTCCTGGTCTCTGGTATCCTCCATGTCAGCACCGGGAGTATCTCGGTTATGTGTAAAGTCCCCTTGACAGTATCCGTGATAATCATCACACATCCAATCCTCGTAGTCACTTGACCTTGTCGCTCGGCAACTGCTTTCGGAATCGGATGAGTTGGAGCCTGAAGACCTACCGGTTTGCGGTATACCGCTGTTCCCAATCTCATAGACCTTGCAGTACCCGTAATAAGACTGAGTTTGAGACTTCTTGACACAAACAACTGTCTCATAATGGTTCCGATTATTCTCCAAAAATATGCCCTGCTTAGACACCTGTAAACCGTTAGATCTGTATTCAATCCAATGGTTGGTATAGTATGTACCAACCATGGTATAGTATACACCCAACATCTCTGCTGCGGCTTGAATCTCCACTTCGGTCGCCCAACTACCTAGACAGTTCATGTTGGATTTCGTAATGTACTCTGACACTGAACGGTAACACATTCTCAGAATGGTCCTATACATGTGTTGTTTGCTCTGTAGCTGTTGCACGACCACATTTCGAATTGGTTCATGGTACTCCTCTGTACCACATAGTGCTTCACTGACCGCTCTGAAGAAACAATTTCCGTCACCTTTTATTTTCACATTCTTACAAGGGAGCCCCTAACACACCAGATGCAGTATGACTGAGAGCCGTCTTCTTACACTGCACCTTCAGCCTCATGCACAGCAACTGGGCAACTTCAGCTGTAACAGGGTTGAACTGCAGTCATCGCTACTGTCATTCCCCTTTGCTGTGTTACAATATCTGAGTATATCAAAAGTCTAAGATGTGCCATTATACACTATATTCTGCTTTGGAGTGTCTGCTTTGGAGTGCCATTAGTGTAGTCATTAATATATTGCTTTGGGCCCTATTGCCAATGACCATACTTCTGCAGAGACTGAGATAGACCGGACCTAAAGAAAGCGTCATCAATCACACAGAGCTTGACAGAAGCCACCGGAGCCTATACTGGCTTCCATGCTTGCTCACTGAGTCATGATAGGGCGGACCTAAAGAAAGCGTCATCAATCACATAGAGCTTGACAGAAGCCACCGGAGCCTATACCTACATGGAAACTGGAATGTACAGCTCCACTGTCCATAGCGCCACTACACTAACACTATAGCCATGGTTATGGTTTATAATGCTTTTGAATGACATTAAAAGGAAATTATGGTCACACAAGCAAATGTCAAGTGCTACCAATGTATTTTATTGACAAACGAGGTCCACAGCACCATCTTACCAAATTAATACAATATAACAAATCAACTGTTAGGATAGTCCCAGGTGGACACTAGTGGGAGGTCCTGCCTCAGAACTCACACTTTCGCATTCCACCCACGGCACACTGTGTGCCCTCGCGTGTGCCCTTGGGCACCGTGTGAGTTTGGGTATCGATTTTAAAAACGCCCCCCCCGCCCTCTACACTACCTTCCCTGTGTTGTGGACATTGTGSCGTTGGATATGGCTGTTATATATTCTTTCCCTCCCGTCGTCGTCGTATTGTGTCTAAACCCCGAGTCCTCCGGGTCACCCTGTCCCGTGTTGGCTAAAGGCCCAATGAGCGCAAGTGTGACAGTATGCGTGTGAACAGCCTTTGCAGATGTATTTCTTACACCTGCAGCACACCGTGTGTGTTTTGGAGTCCTTCTTGGGTGGGCAGAGCTGACACCTCTTCCTCTTACTTGCCCCGGTGACCGGGGCAGCGCGCGGGGCAGCGGCGGGCTCCTCATGCTGTTGATCACGAGCTGCGGTAGCACTCTGTAGGACTTTGACAAGAGCTGACGTCGCTTCCGTGCGGGGGAGATACTGCCTTCTTTGGATCAACGGCTTCACAAGTGCCTTTCCCAGCTGCTCCAGGAACACCCTCATCTTGTTCCACTTGCGAGGCATCCAGTCAGGCTTGATTTCAACGCCTGACAAAGGCGTTGTAGGAGGACACGTCGAGAATGTTGTGGAAGACGACCAGGGTCCAGCGGGCAGTCATCCATCTGCAGCTGTAGGTGCCGACCACCTTGTCTAGGTTGTCCAMGCCGCCCTTGTTGCAGTTGTAGTCTTGGATGACGACTGGCTTCCTGTCGCGGAGATCGCTGACTTGGGCCTGCATGTGCAGGGTGCTCAGAAGTAGCACGTTCTTATTTTTCTTTGCCAGGTAGGACACTAGAGTGGCGGTGGGCGTGAAGGCAAACCTAGAGGACAGGACCTGTCTGCCCTTGGACTCGAGCAGCGCCGGCGGGAGCTCGGCCTTGTTCTTTCTCACCGTGCCCACCATGGTGAGGTTCCTCTCAGTCCCGTTGTCAGATCGAGGACGACGCGTATCCCCCTGGTTCTTCTTGGGGCCTCCGCTGGCCGCCTTACCGGTGTACACTTGCATCTTCCAAGCGTAGCTGGACTTGGCGTCGCAGGCCACCCACGACTTGATGCCGTATTTCGCTGGCTTGCTGGGAATGTACTGACGGAAAGGACAGCAGCCTTTGGCGAGGAGGAGAAGAGATTGGCGTTGTTACCGGCTCATGGGGGCCAATGAGTGCTACGTTATAAATATACTAGCTCTCTCTACGCACACATGCACACACACGCAGTACCTCTGAACAGGACCAGATGCTCATCCACCATCACGTCAGGCCCCGGGTTGTAGAGGGCAGGCGCGCCTCCCACAGGTCCCAGACTTCTCGTATGGCTGTGAGTTTGTCCGTTGTGAGTCTGGCGGGCCTCGACTGGCGATCGTCGAATCGCAGCAGCCTCGAGTACCTGTGAAAGACCTTGGAGGCTCGGAACACGGTCCTGCCGCTCTCCGCGTCCCACAGGCTGGCCGCARCCTCGCCTCGGGACCTGTAGACGCCCGCTAGGATCAGCAGCCCTACGTAGGTGCGCAGGTCGGTGGCGTCCATGGCTAGCCAGCCGTCGCCGTATTTTCTCGCCCCGTGCAAATTCGTCATGTCCACAATTATCCTTTCTATCGCCGGTGTGACGAACAGGCGGAAGGCGGACACGATGTCGCGGGCGTGAGTCGCGGCATAGGCCGTGGGGCCCGGAGTCTCGTCTGGCCCGTCATGGCAGAGCGTACGGGCCCTGTGGCGGCGGCCGTAGGCCACGGGGGACCATTCGAATTTGTCATTTTTCGACAGCAACGGCGTCTCCCTTTGGCCCCCGGCCGAGGCGTTCTTTTCCTCACCTTCGTCCTCACCAGGGTCGCATTCCTCCCCGTCTTCGTCTTCTGAAACCTCTTCCTCCTCCTCGGAATCGGAATAGTCTTCTTGGTCGACGCCGGAGAAGATCTGTTCTAGGACCTGCGCTGCAGTGAAACGCACGGTCATGGCTGCTCGGGTCCACTGATCGGGTCTACTGATCGGGTCCACTGATCGGGTCCACCGATCGGATCCACTGAGCAGCAGAGGCGGGGGAGAGCACGCGACACGGGGGTAACGATGACTTTGTGTGCCGCTGACAATATTAGTATCCTCTCTACAGCCAACTTACGCCCCCGTTGTGCCCCTGGGGGTGTGTAGCCGTGTGTACAGTTCACCCGTGCACCACTGGGCTGTCCTCTTGCACACACAGCGGGGCATGTCTGGATGTGTGTAGCCCTGGCTGGGTCACTCTGACCCCCAGCGCAGAGCGCAGAGGGGGAGCCCCCAACTCACACAGTACAYACAATAGCRTGAGCCGCTCCCTGCTGGCTGGCTGGCTGCCTGGGTCACTCTGACCCCCAGTGCAGAGTGCAGAGGRGGAGCCCCCAACTCACACAGTACACACAATAGCATGAGCCGCTCCCTGCTGGCTGGCTGGCTGCCTGGGTCACTCTGACCCCCAGTGCAGAGCGCAGAGGGGGAGTCCCCAACTCACACAGTACACACAATAACATACACCTCGCTATTGGCTGCCTGGGTCACTCTGACCCCCAGCGCAAAGCGCAGAGGGGGAACCCTCTAAACACAGGGCCTGGGTCACTTTGCCCGCAAGGACCACGGGAGGATTAATGAAGCTACCAGTTGAGGACTTGTGAGGCGTCTGTTTCTCAAACTAGACACTCTAATGTATTTGTCCTCTTGCTCAGTTACGCACCAGGGCCTCCCACTCCTCTTTCTATTCTGGTTAGAGCCAGTTTGCGCTGTTCTGTGAAAAGAGTAGTACACAGCGTTGTACGAGATCTTCAGTTTCTTGGCAATTTCTCACATGAAATATCCTTCATTTCTSAGAACAAGAATAGAATTTCAGAAGAAAGTGCTTTGTTTCTGGCAATTTTGAGCCTGTAATCAAACCCACAAATGCTGATGCTCCAGATACTCAGCTAGTCTAAAGAAGGCCAGTTCTATTGCTTCTTTAATCWGAACAAAAGTTTTTAGCTGTGCTAACATAATTGTAAAAGGGTTTTCTAATGATCAATTAGCCTTTTAAAATGATAAACTTGGATTAGCTAACATAATGTGTCATTGGAACACAGGAGTGATGGTTGCGGATAATGGGCCTCTGTACGCCTATGAAGATATTCCATACAAAATCTGACGTTTCCAGCTACAATAGACATTTACAATATTAACAATGTCTACATGGTATTTCTGATCAATTTGATGTTATTTTAATGGACAAAAAATGTGATTTTCTTTAAAAAACAAGGACATTTCTAAGTGGCCCCAAAGTTTTGAACGGTATTGTATGCAGTGTTGCCAACTAATTTTCAGGGTAAGTTGCTAGAGGCAGGTTGATTTGTTGCTAAAAGTTGCTAAATGACGTTGTCATGTCATAGCTTTCCAAGATGGAGTAGCAGTCGGATGTGTGTTTTTGTCTTGTCCCTTCCTGTCCCTTGTGAACATCGTTTTTCCTTGTTTTTCCCCCMGTATATATATATTTAATATTTTAATGTCACTTTCTATCTACGGACTGAATATACTCTCCTGCAACCCGCCTCACCCAATGTGGTACGGATCTGCTATTTTTAACTGATCAACTGATTAAAAGCTAGCCAGCTAACTGGCTACCAGCTAACTGGCTACTAGTTAGCCACGGCCCACATTCTTTGGCCACTATACCCACCATACCGAGCCCTGTTGATCCTTCGTCTGAACCGTCGCCTGAACCGGAACCCCAACAGAAGTTAGTCAGCTTATTAGCTACTAGCTAGTAGTCAGCTAGCCACTGCTAGCGGTCATCAGCCACCTCGAGCACGGACAACTCTCGCCAGTCTGCACAGCGCGACCCAAACCAAAGCAATACGGACCTATTTTTCTCCATATCTCCGGATTCCTACCGTAAGCTCTGAACCTTTTTTTTCTTCACCTGGATGATCGCAACTTGCTAGCTGCTATTCGAGTGGCCATTCCTGGCTAACGTCACAGTCCCGAAGCATGGACCAATTAGCCTGGAGCTAGCCTTGTTAGGCCCATCTCCCGGCTTGCCAAAGAGGTCCATCAGCCACTACTTGGGCTACAGTACCTCTTTTTGCCAACTGGCTTGGACCCCGGCCKACTCATCACGACTGGACCACCGACGTGATTCGCCCGATGGGGTTTTTCTCAACTGGCTCCGYCGTCGCTTCGACCCCTGAAATCCCATCCGCTAGCATGCTAGCCGTGGCCTGCTAGCTGTCCAGAGCAGGTCGGACTGTTAGCTAAAGAGGCCCACCGGACAAATTCTTTGGCCACTATAACTATTCTGCCAATTGGCCTGGCCACTATAACTATTCTGCCAATTCTGCCAACGTAATTAGCACGTGGGGCCACAACAGACTTTCTTCCGTCGCGACGTCTCTCCAAGGCCCTTCTGTTAGCTTGCTAGCCCCGGCCCGCAAGCTGCCTGAAGCCACTCACTGGACTCCTATGATCACTCGGCTACGCATGCCTCTCGCTAACGTCAATATGCCTTGTCCATTGCTGTTTTGGTTAGTATTTATTGCCTTATTTCACTGTAGAGCCTCCAGCCCTGCTCAATACGCCTTATTTAACACTTTAGTTCCACCTACCACACATGCAGTGACATCACCTGGTTTAAATGATATTTCTAGGGACAAAATCTCTTTCATCGTCACTCTATGCACAGGTTTACCCTCACTATATCCACATCCTACCATACCTTTGTCTGGACATTATGCTTTGAATCTATTCTACCATGCCCTGAAATCTGCTCCTTTTACTCTCTGTTCTGAACGTACTAGACGGCCAGTTATTTTAGCCTTTAGCCGTACCGTTATTCTGTTCCTCTGGTGATGTGGAGGTTAATCCAGGCCCTGCAGTGCCTAACTCCACTCCCATTCCCCAGGCGCTATCATTTGTTGACTTCTGTAACCGTAAAAGCCTTGGTTTCATGCATGTTACAATAGTAGCATCCTCCCTAAGTTTGTTTTATTCACTGCCCTAGCACACTCTGTGAACCCGGATGTCCTAACAGTGTCTGAATCCTGGCTCAGGAAGACCACCAACAACCCAGAAATTGTCAGAGTCTAGGTGATGTAGGTAAGGCAGAGTCAGGCGCAGGACAAAGAGATGAGTAATAATAGTAACTTTACTCAAAAATAATCTTCCAACAAGGAGAACGAAAATCCAGAGTCACATAAACTAGACAACTGACAACAATAAACACGCACAAAACCATGATGGCTCCAGAGGGTTAAAAAGGGAAATAATTAAAACGTAATGGGAACCAGGTGTGTACAATCAAGACAAAACAAATGGAAAAAGAAATGTAAAGATCCAGGTGGAGCTAAGCAAAGCCGGTGACGTCGACCGCCGAACGCAGCCCGAACAAGGAGAGGCCACAACTTCGGCGAAAGTCGTGACAGAAATTTCCATCCCTAACTATTTTATTTGTATTTTATTTATTTTATTTTACCTTTATTTAACCAGGTAGGCTAGTTGAGAACAAGTTCTCATTTGCAACTGCGACCTGGCCAAGATAAAGCATAGCAGTGTGAACAGACAACAACACAGAGTTACACATGGAGTAAACAATAAACAAGTCAATAACATGGTAGAAAAAAAGAAAAAAAGAGAATCTATATACAATGTGTGCAAAAGGCATGAGGAGGTAGGCAATAAATCAGATAATTACAATTTAGCAGATTAACACTGGAGTGGTAAATCATCAGATGGTCATGTGCAAGTAGAGAATACTGGTGTGCAAAAAAAGCAGAGAAAAAAATAAAAGCAGTATGGGGGGGTGAGGTAGGTAAATTGGGTGGGCTATATACCGATGGACTATGTACAGCTGCAGCGATCGGTTAGCTGCTCGGATAGCAGATGATTTTAAAGTTGTTGAGGGAGATAAAAGTCTCCAACTTCAGAGATTTTTGCAATTCGTTCCAGTCGCAGGCGGCAGCAGAAACTGGAAGGAAAGGCGTCCAAATGAGGTTTTGGCTTTAGGGATGATCAGTGAGATACACCTGCTAGAGCGCGTGCTACGGGTGGGTGTAGCCATCGTGACCAGTGAACTGAGATAAGGCGGCACTTTACCTAGCATAGCCTTGTAGATGACCTGGAGCCAGTGGGTCTGACGGCGAACATGTAGCGAGGGCCAGCCGACTAGGGCATACAGGTCGCAGTGGTGGGGTCGAATAAGGTGCTTTAGTAACAAAACGGATGGCACTGTGATAAACTGCATCCAGTTTGCTGAGTAGAGTATTGGAAGCCATTTGTGTAGATGACATCGCCGAAGTCGAGGATCGGTAGGATAGTCAGTTCACTAGGGTAAGTTTGGCGGCGTGAGTGAAGGAGGCTCTGTTGCGAAATAGAAAGCCGACTCTAGATCTGATTTTGGATTGGAGATGTGTGATATGAGTCTGGAAGGAGAGTTTGCAGTCTAGCCAGACACCTAGGTACTTATAGATGTCCACATATTCTAGGTCAGAACCGTCCAGGGTGGTGATGCAAGTCGGCGGTCGGTGTGCAGGCAGCGAACGGTTGAAGAGCATGCATTTGGTTTTACTAGCGTTTAAGAGCAGTTGGAGGCCACGGAAGGAGTGTTGAATGGCATTGAAGCTCGTTTGGAGGTTGGTTATCACAGTGTCCAAAGAAGGGCCAGAAGTATACAGAATGGTGTCGTCTGCGTAGAGGTGGATCAGGGAATCGCCCGCAGCAAGAGCAACATCATTGATATATACAGAGAAAAGAGTCGGCCCGAGAATTGAACCCTGTGGTACCCCCTAGAGACTGCCAGAGGACCGGACAGCATGCCTTCCGATTTGACGCACTGAACTCTGTCTGCAAAGTAGTTGGTGAACCAGCAAGGCAGTCATTAGAAAAACCGAGGCTACTGAGTCTGCCGATAAGAATATGGTGATTGACAGAGTCGAAAGCCTTGGCCAGGTCGATGAAGACGGCAGCACAGTACTGTCTTTTATCGATGCCGGTTATGATTATCATTTAGTACCTCGAGCGTGGCTGAAGTGCACCCGTGACCGGCTCGGAAACCGGATTGCACAGCGGAGGAAGGTACGGTGGGATTCGAGATGTCAGTGATCTGTTTGTTGACTTGGCTTTCGAAGACCCTTAATAGGCAGGGCAGGTGGATATAGGTCTGTAACAGTTGGGTCCAGGGTGTTCTCCCCTTTGAAAGAGGGATGACCGCGGCAGCTTTCCAATCCTTGGGATCTCAGATGATACGAAGGAGAGGTTGAACAGGCTGGTAATAGGGGGTGCGACAATGGCGGCGGACAGTTTCAGAAATAGGGGGTCCAGATTGTCAAGCCCAGCTGATTTGTATGGGTCCAGGTTTTCCAGCCTTCAGAACATCTGCTATCTGGATTTGGGTAAAGGAGAAGCTGGGGAGGCTTGGGCGTACACGAGTGCAGCGGGGGGGCTGTTGGCCAATTGGAGTCGCCAGGAGGAAGGCATGGCCAGCCATTGAGAATTGCTTGTTGAAGTCTTCGATCATCACGGATTTATCGATGGTGACCGTGTTACCTAGCCTCAGTGCAGTGGGCAGCTGGGAGGAGGTGCTCTTGTTCTCCATGGACTTACAGTATCCCAGAACTTTTTGGAGTTAGAGCTACAGGATGCAAATTTCTGCTTGAAAAAGCGGCCTTTGCTTTCCTGACTGACTGCGTGTATTGGTTCCTGACTTCCCTGAACAGTTGCATATCGCGTGGGCTCTTCGATGCTATTGCAGTTCGCCACAGATGTTTTTGTGCTGGTCAGAGGGCAGTCAGGTCTGGAGTGAACCAGAGGCTATATCTGTTCTTAGTTCTGCATTTTTTGAACGGAGCATGCTTGTCTAATATGGTGAGGAAGTAACTTTTAAAGAATGACCAGGCATCTCAACTGACGGGATGAGGTCAATATCCATCCAGGGTACCCGGCGCACGGTCGATTAGAAAGGCCTGCTCGCAGAAGTGTTTTAGGGAGCGTTTGATAGTGATGAGGGGTGGTCGTTTGACCGCGGACCCGCAGCGGATACAGGCAATGAGGCAGTGATCGCTGAGATCTGATTGAAAGCAGCAGCGGTGTATTTGGAGGGCAGGTTGGTCAGGATAATGTCTATTAGGGTCCCATGCTGACGGATTTAGGGTTGTACCTGGTAGGTTCCTTGATGATTTGTGTGAGATTGAGGGCATCTAGCTTAGATTGTAGGACCTGCGGGTGTTAAGCATATCCCAGTTTAGGTCACCTAACAGAACAAACTCTGAAGCTAGATGGGAGCGATCAATTCACAGATGGTGTCCAGGGCACAGCGGGAGCTGAGGGGGGTCGGTAGCAGCGGCAACAGTGAGAGACTTATTTCTCGGAGAGATTCATTTTTAAAAATTAGAAGTTCGAACTGTTTGGGCATAGACCTGGAAAGTATGACAGAACTTGCAGGCTATCTCTGCAGTAGATTGCAACTCCTCCCCCTTTGGCAGTTCTATCTTGACGGAAAGTGTTATAGTTGGGTATGAAATCTCAGAATTTTTGGTGTGCCTTCCTAAGCCAGGATTCAGACACGGCAAGGACATCAGGGTTGCAGAGTGTGCTAAAAGCGGTGAGTAAGACAAACTTAGGGAGGAGGCTTCTGATGTTGACATGCATGAGGCCAAGGCTTTTTCGATCACAGAAGTCAACAAATGAGGGTGCCTGGGGACATGCAGGGCCTGGGTTAACCTCCACATCACCGAGGAACAGAGAGTAGTAGGATGAGGGTGCGGCTAAAGGCTATCAAAACTGGTCGCCTAGAGCGTTGGAGACAAGGAATAAAAGGAGCAGATTTATGGCCGTGGTAGAATAGATTCTGGGCATAATGTGCAGACAGGGGTATGGTGGGGCACGTACAGCGGAGGCAAGCCCAGGCACTGGGTGATGATAAGAGAGGTTGTATCTCTGGACATGCTGGTCTCAATGGGTGAGGTCACCGCATGTGTGGGAGGTGGGACGAAGGGTATCAGAGGTACGGAGAGTGGAACTACGGGGTCCATTGCAAACCAAAAACAATGATAACTATTGATAACTAGCCTGAACAACAGTATACAAGGCATATTGATATTTGGCAGAGACATTACAGTAAGGCATAAAGTGATTGCAGGTCTTGATTGGGAGAGCTAGCTAAAACAACAGGTGAGATAACAGCAGCTAGTCAGCTAACACAGCAACAGCAGGTAAAAATGGCGACGACTAGGCAGAGAGGGTCGGATTAACTACACACAGAGCCTGAGTTAAAACACAGAGCCGACAGCTAGCTGCGTTAGCTGCAGGCTAGCTGTGAAGATCAGAAGTAGTGGCTCAGGGATTACGGCAGGAATCCGGCGTTGTTGTCGAGAGACAGTCGATGCTGTTAAATTGGTGAGTAATATCCAGGCTAATAACAGGGCTGGTGTCTGTGCCGAAGAGTACAAAGGCTCTTGCTTAGGCAGTCGGTTTAAAAATGGCTAAGTAGCTTGTAGCTGGTTAGCTACTGGGGGTTCTTGAATGTGTTCCACAGTTCCAACGGTAAAAGCTGCTAGCATCGGTTAAAAATGGCTAAGTAGCTTGTAGCTGGTAGCTTGTAGCTGGTTAGCTACTGGGGGTTCGTGAATGTGTTCCAAAGATAAAAAATGATAGCGATTCCGTACCACATTGGGTGAGGTAGGTTACCGGAAGGTATAATCGAATTGAAAATCGAAAAGAGATAGAAAAAAAAAAWATAWATATATACAAGAAGTACGAAAAAATACAATGTGCACGAGAGCACTAAAAAATACACGTCTACACTGCTACGCCATCTTGGATTGAAAGGACAACATTTTCCGACAAGATAGAACTGCCAAAGGGTGCAGCAATCTACTGCAGAGATAGCCTGCAAAGTTCTGTCTTTACTATCCAGGTCTGTACCAAAACAATTCGAGCTTCTACTTTTAAAAATCCACCTTTCCAGAAACAAGTCTCTCACCGTTGACACTTGCTATAGACCACCCTCTGCACCCAACCATATGTGAACTGATTGCCCTCCATCTATCTTGGGAGCTCGTGCTGCTAGGTGACCTAAACTGGGACATGCTTAATGGCAGACTCAACAGCCTTGGTTTCTCAAATGATTAGCCTGGTTCACCAACTACTTCTCTGATAGAGTTCAGTGTGTCAAATCGCAGGGCATGTTGTCCGGACCTTTTGCAGTCTCTATGGGGGTGCCACAGGGTTCAATTCTCGGGCTGACTCTCTTCTCTGTATGAATCAATGATGTCGCTCTCGCTGCTGGTGATTCTCTGATCCACCTCTATGCAGACGACACCACTCTGTGTACTTCTGGCCCTTCTTTGGACACTGTGTTAACTAACGAGCTTCAATGCCATTCAACTCTCATTCCGTGGGCTCCAACTGCTTTTAAATGCAAGTAAAACTAAATACATGCTCTTCAACCGATCACTGCCCGCACCTGCCCGCCGTCCAGCATCACTACTCTGGATGGTTCTGACTTAGAATATGTGGACAACTACAAATACCTAGGTGTCTGGCTAGACTGTAAACTCTCCTTCCAGACTCACATTAAACATCTCCAATCCAAAATTAAATCTAGAATCAGCACAACAAAGCATCCTTCACTCATGCTGCCAAACATACCCTTGTAAAACTGACCATCCTACCGATCCTCGACTTTGGCGATGTCATCTATAAAATAGCCTCCAACACTCTACTCAACAAATTGGATGCGGTCTATCACAGTGCCATTCGTTTTGTCACCAACGCCCCATATATTACCCACCACTGCGACCTGTATGTATGCTTTCATTGCTGGCCATCGCTTCATACTCGTCACCAAACCCACTGGCTCCAGATCATCTACACGTCTGTTAGGTAAAGCTCTTGCCTTATCTCGCCACTGGTCACCATAGCACACCCAACCGTAGAACGCGCTCCAGCAGGTATATACTTCACTGGTCACCCCCAAAGCCAATTCCTCTTGGCCGCCTTTCCTTCCAGTTCTCTGCTCAATGACTGGAACGAACTGCAAAAATCACTGAAGCTGGAAACACTTATTTCCCTCACTAGCTTTAAAAGCACCAGCTGTCAGAGTAGCTCACAGATCACTGCACCTGTACATAGCCATTCTGTAAACAGCCCATCCAACTACCTCATCCCCATACTGTATTTATTTATTTATCTTGCTCCTTTGCACCCCAGTATCTCTACTTGCACATTCATCTTCTGCACATCTACCATTCCAGTGTCTAATTGCTATATTGTAATTACTTCGCCACCATGGCCTATTTATTTCCTTACCTCCCTTATCTTACCTCATTTGCACTCACTGTATATAGATTTTTTATTTTTTCTACTGTATTATTGACTGTATGTTGTTTTTATTCCATGTTGTACTCTGTGTTGTGTGCTCAACTGCTGGTGCTTTTATCTTGGCCAGGTCGCAGTTGTAAATGAGAACCTGTTCTCAACTATCCTAAAGGTGAAAATAAAAATGTTAACAAATTGCGTGATAACGTAAAACTGCGTCATTACGTAGAATACAGGCTGGTGTCTGTACAGCACTTCGAGATATTTGCTGATGTACGAAGGGCTATATAAAATAAAATTGATGATTGATTGATTGAATACACAATAACGTTTCTCAAATTGACTGGCCATCTCGGCAAAAAATATGATTTGACATTGTTCAGGTACAGACTCTCACTCTTTTCTGTACTCTGGCTGTACAATTTTGATGAGACATGTTGATTGATGTTGTAAGTTCTGTTTCAAGATCAAACATTCGTGACCAACTATATTCATTTGGCTCGTCGAACCCGTACTACTGTAGCTGCAGTCAGCCAACAATGATTTGCAATTTGCTGAAATTCGCTCTGCCTGCTGCTGCCTCTGCACGAGCTGAGCGCCTGCTGCTGACGTCACTCACAATGCACTTTTGCAGCCAGGTCGTGTGTTGTGACTGAGTGTGTGACAGAGAAAATCGTTTTTGTGTCATTTAGAGGAAAATGCGTTTATTTAGCATTTCAGTCACTTTTCAAAAGCTGCTAAAAGTTCCAAATACATTTTTAAAGTAGCTAAATTTGTTGCTAGGTGCTGTTTGAAAAAAAGTTGCCGGGGTAGTCTGAAAAGTTGCTAAATCTAGCAACAAAATTGCTAAGTTGCCATCACTGAGTGTATGTGCAGGGACTCCAGACAATCACGAATTACAAAGGGTAAACCAGCCACATCATAGACACTGACGTTTTGCTCCCGACGAGCTAAACACCTTCTTCACCCGCTTTTAGGATAACTGTCACGCCATGACATTAGAGAGCCTTTTTTATGTCTCGTTTTGGTTTGGTCAGAGTGTGATTTGGGTGGGCATTCTATGTTCTTTATTTCTAGGTTTTGGTTTTCTATGTTTTGGCCGGGTATGGTTCTCAATCAGGGACAGCTGTCTATCGTTTTCTTTGATTGGGAATCATACTTAGGCAGCCTGTTTTGCCACTTTAGGTTGTGGGATGTGTTTTTTTGTTAGCTCTACGTAGCCTACGAACGTGACATTCCGTGACCCTTTGTTGTTTTGTTTGGTGTTCGAATTTAATAAATAAGCATGAACACGTACCACGCTGCACCTTGGTCTCCTTCCAACGACGGCCGTTACAGAACATCCCACCACAAACGGACCAAGCAGCGTGGTAAGGAGGACTGGACATGGGAGGATATTCCTGGACGGAAAAAGGATCCTGGACGTGGGAGGAGATCCTGGCTGGGAAGGATCGCCTTCCATGGGAACAGTGAAGCAGCTAGGAGACAGAGGCAGCTAGAAAGGGGGCCCAGCGTTACGAGGGGACACGGCTAGCACGGAAGCCCGAGAAGCCACTCCCCCAAAATTTTGGGGGGCACACGAGGAGAGTGGCTGAGTCAGGCTGGAGACCTGAGCCAACTCCTCGTGCTTACCGTGGGGAGAGTGTGACTAGTCAGGCCCCATGTTATGCGGCTCTGCGCAGTGTGTCTCCAGTGCGCACTCATAGCCCGGTGCGCTATACTCCAGCTCCCCGCATCGGCCGGGCTAGAGTGGGCATCCACCGGACGGATGGTGCCGGCTCAGCGCATCTGGCCTCCAGTGCGTCTCTTCGGTCCAGGATATCCTGCGCCGCTCTGCGG
>NC_036867.1:26943075-26959082 GCF_002910315.2 Salvelinus sp. IW2-2015 | reverse complement strand
TCTCAGACTAGGTGCATTGAAACCGGCTCGGCCCATAGAGACAAACCCCAACAAGCCTGTTCGATTTGTATTCTAAAGTATTTAAAGTATTTAAAGAATGCACGTTAAATTTGCAATATGATTCAACATCATATGCAAAAAGTAACAGTGTGTGTTATGTTTGCAATATGATTCAACACATCATATTGCAAACGTAACAGTGTGTGTTACTTTTGCAATATGATGTGTTGAATCATATTGCAAAACGTAACAGTGTGTGTTACTTTTGCAATATGATGTGTTGAATCATATTGCAAATTTAACGTGCATTCTTTAAATAAACCCTATGTGGGTATGAATGTCTTTATGAACCAGTCTTCAATGACAATCCATCAAGCCACTATGAGGTCTACCTGTGTCGATTCTAAGCTTCCTGGAGCAAACGGAAGTGTTCAATCACCCTAAAAGGTTTGCCATACCCCAACCAGCAGTTTGTGCATATTATAGTGCATTCAACCCTGTGTAAATCAGTCAGTTCTAACGTATAGACTTAAAACTCAGGATTCTGTAAAAGCATACCCGATCAGGATTGTCTTTACTTATAGCTTCCTGTGCCAACCGAGAAGTGCCGTAAAATTGGGTCATAGGTGCTTGTTCGAAGGGTTAAAAAAAGTCAGATCTTTTTCCAAAACTGTTAAGTGTGTGATTAGGCAACCTTCATGAACTGTAAATTAGTCATTTCTCTAAACAGATGTCAAAGAAAAGCTCTCACACACACACACAAGTCCGAAACTTTTCGTGCACCTGGTATTTTTTTTAGGTTACCAGGTGCCCTGTTTCAAGACGGTTGAAATTGCTTTTAGGGGGCATCCAGACTTCCATACCCGCTCTGGGAGCACTATTCTACGGACAAAAATCAATGGGTGTTGGCCTGAGGGATTTATGGAGGGTTTCCAAAAAGTCAGAAAATAATTCTTTTTTTTTTCTGAAAAATATTTTATGTTTTTCTTCTCGAGGCAATGGGTCTGGCCTGAGTGATTGAGGAGGTTCCAAAAAAAGTAAAAAAAAAAATATTTTCATGTTTTCATGTCATTTTTCAAACGGTTTTAAATGCTTTTAGGTGTCTCCAGAACGTCCATGGAGCACTATACTACGGCCCCAAATCAATGGGTCTGGCCTGAGTGATTTATGGAGGTTTGGGGGGCGTGAAAGTACAAGTTAAACATTTATGAAAATGATGATAGTAAAATTTGACTAATGTATTTTCATACAGTTCTTATACATGTGTAATTGACGTAAAAATCGAAAGAATTTCAAAAAACGGGTCCAGAAAGCACTTTTTTAAATGGAATATATTGTTTTTTCCACATTTTTAACATTTTGACTTTTACTTTTGACTTTTGACTTCCTATGAAATCACATTCCAAATGCACAAAACATATTCCTTAAGTACAAGTAAACATTTATAAAAAATTATGATAGTAAAATGTGACTAAAGTATTTTTCATACATTTCTTATACATGTGTAATTGACATAAAAATCGAAGAATTTCGAAAAAACGGTCCAGAAAGCACTTTTAAAGGGGGTGATACGTTTTTTCCAAATATTTGACATTTTGACTTTTGACTTCCTATGAAATCACATTCCAAATGGACAAAACATATTCCTTAAGTCCAAATAAAAAATGTCCAAAAAATTATGTTTAATAAAATTTGACAAAGTATTTTCATACAGTTCTTACACATGTGTAATTGACATAAAAATCGAAAGAATTTCGAAAAACGGTCCAGAAAGCACTTTTTTAAGGGGTGAATAAGTTTTTGCCAAAAATTTCAAAATTTCAAAATTTGACTCTTGGGGTCTTGACTTGCGTTACAGTAGCCTATGAAAAATTATGATGGAACTCAGTCGCCCACTATAGGATTTTTGGGGTTTACACAGCTCATTTACAATATGGCATTTGCACCAACTTTGGATGAAACCACCGCCGGATGCAATGTGAATCCACACCAATTCCATCGTGTTGTATGGTCGCTCCTCTGCCAATAAGTTGCCATGTTATTTGTACAATTGAGGGGGAGTTCCCTTACTACTGTAGCTGCAGTCAGCCAACAATGATTTGCAATTTGCTGAAATTGCTGCTGCCTGCTGCTGCTCTCACGAGCTGAGCGCCTGCTGCTGACGTCACTCACAATGCACTTTGCAGCCAGGCACGTGTGTTGTGACTGAGTGTGTGACAGAGAAAATCGTTTTTGTGTCATTTAGAGGGAAAATGCGTTTATTTTAGCATTTCAGTCACTTTTCAAAAGCTGCTAAAAGTTCCAAATACATTTTTAAAAGTAGCTAAATTTGTTGCTAGGTGCTGTTTGAAAAAAAAGTTGCCGGGGTAGTCTGAAAAGTTGCTAAATCTAGCAACAAAATTGCTAAGTTGCCATCACTGAGTGTATGTGGCAGGGACTCCAGACAATCACGAATTACAAAGGGTAAACCAGCCACATCATAGACACTGACGTTTTGCTCCCGGACGAGCTAAACACCTTCTTCACCCGCTTTTAGGATAACTGTCACGCCATGACATTAGAGAGCCTTTTTTATGTCTCKTTTTGGTTTGGTCAGAGTGTGATTTGGGTGGGCATTCTATGTTCTTTATTTCTAGGTTTTGGTTTTCTATGTTTTGGCCGGGTATGGTTCTCAATCAGGGACAGCTGTCTATCGTTTTTCTTTGATTGGGAATCATACTTAGGCAGCCTGTTTTGCCACTTTAGGTTGTGGGATGTGTTTTTTTGTTAGCTCTACGTAGCCTACGGAACGTGACATTCCGTGACTCTTTTGTTGTTTTGTTTGCTGTTCGAATTTAATAAATAAGCATGAACACGTACCACGCTGCACCTTGGTCTCCTTCCAACGACGGCCGTTACAGAACATCCCACCACAAACGGACCAAGCAGCGTGGTAAGGAGGACTGGACATGGGAGGATATCCTGGACGGAAAAAGGATCCTGGACGTGGGAGGAGATCCTGGCTGGGAAGGATCGCCTTCCATGGGAACAGGTGGAAGCAGCTAGGAAGACAGAGGCAGCTAGAAAGGGGGCCCAGCGTTACGAGGGGACACGGCTAGCACGGAAGCCCGAGAAGCCACTCCCCCAAAAATTTTGGGGGGGCACACGAGGAGAGTGGCTGAGTCAGGCTGGAGACCTGAGCCAACTCCTCGTGCTTACCGTGGGGAGAGTGTGACTAGTCAGGCCCCATGTTATGCGGCTCTGCGCAGTGTGTCTCCAGTGCGCACTCATAGCCCGGTGCGCTATACTCCAGCTCCCCGCATCGGCCGGGCTAGAGTGGGCATCCAGCCAGGACGGATGGTGCCGGCTCAGCGCATCTGGCCTCCAGTGCGTCTCTTCGGTCCAGGATATCCTGCGCCGGCTCTGCGCACTGTGTCTCTGGTGCGTGTCCATAGCGCAGTACGTCCTGTTTCAGCACCCCGCAGTTGCCGGGCTAGGGTGAGCATCCAGCCAGGAAGGGTGGTGCCAGCTCTACGTTCCAGACCTCCAGTGTGCCTCCTCGGCCCAGTATATCCTGCGCCGGCTCTACGCACAGTGTCTCCGGTGCGCTCTCACAGCCCAGTGCATCCTGTGCCAACGCACCGCAGTTGCCGGCTAGGGTGAGCATCCAGCCAGATGGGTTGTGCCAGCTTTCTGCCTCTCCAGACCTCCACGGCGATCTCCACGGGCCAGTTGGATCGATCCATTCCAGTGATGATCCATGGCACGAAGCCTCCAGTGATGATCCATGGCACGAAGCCTCCAGTGATGATCCATGGCACGAAGCCTCCAGTGATGATCCATGGCAAGAAGCCTCCAGTGATGAGTCATGGTCCGGAGCCTCCAGCGACAGCCTCCAGTCCAGAGCCTCCAGCGACGGTCCCCAGTCCGGAGCCTCCAGCGACGGTCTCCAGTCCGGAGCCTCCAGCGACGGTCTCCAGTCCAGAGCCTCCAGCGACGGTCCCCAGTTCGGGGCCGTCAACGAGGGTCCCCAGTCCAGGGCTGGCAGTGAGGGTCCCCAGTCCAGGGCCCGCAACGAGGGTCCCCAGTTYGGGGCCCGCAACAAAGTTCCCCAGTCYAGGGCCCGCAACGAGGGTCCCCAGTCCGGGGCCCGCAACGAGGGTCCCCAGTCCGGGGTCAGCAACGAGGGTCCCCGCACCAGGGGCGCCACCAAAGTGGAGTGAGCCAGAGGTGGAGCGGGAATCATACTTAGGCAGCCTGTTTTGCCATTTTAGATTGTGGGATGTTAGCTCTACGTAGCCTACGGAACGTGACGGTCGTTGCTCTTTTGTTGTTTTGTTTGGTGTTCGAATTTAATAAATAAGCATGAACACATACCACACTGTACCTTGGTCTCCTTCCAACAACGGCCGTTACCAACAACGRCCGCTCCCGAGAACTGTGGGCTCTCGTTCTCCATGGCTGATGTGAGTAAGACATTTAAGCGTGTTAACCCACGCAAGGCTGCCAGACGGCATCTCTAGCCGCGTCCTCAAAACATATGCAGACGAGCTGGCTGGAGTGTTCACGGACATTTTCAATCTCTCCCTATCCCAGTCTGCTGTCCCCGCTTGCTTGAAGATGTCCACCATTGTTCCTGTACCCAAAAAAGCAAAGGTAGCTGAACTAAATGACTATCGCCCCATAGCACTCACTTCTGTCATCATGAAGTGCTTTGAGAGGCTAGGTAAGGATCATATCACCTCCACCTTACCTGACACCCTAGACCCACTTAAATTTGCATACAGYCAAAATAGAGCCACAGACGATGCAATCGCCATTGCACTGCACACTGCCCTATCACATCTGGAGAAGAGGAATACCTATGTAAAAATGTTGTTCATTGACTACAGCTCAGCCTTCAACACCATAATACCCTCCAAGCTCATCATTAAACTCGGGGTCATGGGACTGAACCCCACCCTTTGCAACTGGTCCTGGACTTCCTGACTGGCCGCCCCAGGTGGTGAAAGTAGGAAACAMCACCTCCACTACGTTGATCCCCAACACAGGTCCCCATAAGAGTTAGTGCTCAGCCCCCTCCTCTACTCCCTGTTGACCCATGACGTTGTGGCCATGCAGACCTCCAACTCAATCATCAAGTTTGCAGACGACAATAGCAGTAGGCCTGATTACCAACAATGACGAGATAGCCTACAGGGAGGAGGTGAGGGCACTGGCGGAGTGGTGCCAGGAAAATAACAAAACGAAGGAGCTGATCTTGGACTTCACGAGACAGTAGAGGAAGCATGCACCCAACCACATCGATGGAGCCGCAGTGGAGAAGGTGAAAAGCTTCAAGTTCCTTGGTGTACACATCACTGACAATCTAAAATGGCCCACCCACACAGACAGTGCCTCTTCAACCTCAGGAGGCTGAAGAAATTTGGCTTGGCCCAGAAGACATGCTTTTACAGATTTTACAGCACCATTGAGAGTGTGATGTCGGGCTGTATCATCGCCTGGTATGGCAACTGCACCGCCTGCAACCACAGGACTCTCCAGAGGGAGGTGCAGTCTGCCCAACGCATCACCAGGGGCACACTGCCTGCCCTCCAGAACACCTACAGCATCCGATGGCACAGGAAGGCCAAAAAGATGATCAAGGACATCAACAACCCGAGCCACGGCCTTTTCACCCCGCTATCATCCAGAAGGCGAGGTCAGTACAGGTGCATCAAAGCTGGGACCGACAGACTGAAAAACAACTTCTATCTCAAGGCCATCACACTGTTAAATAGCCATCACTAGCTGGCCTACACCCAGCACTCTGCCCTGAACTTAGTCACTGTCACTAGCCAGCTACCAGCCGGTAACTCAAGCTTGCACCTTAGAGTCTGCTGCCCTATGTACATACACATAGGATCACTGGTCACTTTAATAATGGAACACTGGTCACTTTAATGATGTTTGCATACTGTTTTAACTTTTTAGGGATAGGGGGCAGCATTTTCACTTTTGGATGAATTGGTGCCCAAATTGAACGGCCTCCTACTCTGTCCCAGATGATAATACAGTGGGGCAAAAAAGTATTTAGTCAGCCACCAATTGTGCAAGTTCTCCCACTTAAAAAGATGAGAGAGGCCTGTAATTTTCATCATAGGTACACTTCAACTATGACAGACAAAATGAGAATAAAAACCCCAGAAAATAACATTGTAGGATTTTTAATGAATTTATTTGCAAATTATGGTGGAAAATAAGTATTTGGTCACCTACAAACAAGCAAGATTTCTGGCTCTCACAGACCTTYWWKARGMKSCTCYKYYSTCCWCYRYYCKYYACCTGTATTAATGGCACCTGTTTGAACTTGTTATCAGTATAAAAGACACCTGTCCACAACCTCAAACAGTCACACTCCAAAYTCCACTATGGCCAAGACCAAAGASCTGTCAAAGGACACCAGAAACAAAATTGTAGACCTGCACCAGGCTGGGAAGACTGAATCTGCAATAGGTAAGCAGCTTGGTTTGAAGAAATCAACTGTGGGAGCAATTATTAGGAAATGGAAGACATACAAGACCACTGATAATCTCCCTCGATCTGGGGCTCCACGCAAGTTCTAACCCCGTGGGGTCAAAATGATCACAAGAACGGTGAGCAAAAATCCCAGAACCACACGGGGGGACCTAGTGAATGACCTGCAGAGGGCTGGGACCAAAGTAACAAAGCCTACCATCAGTAACACACTACGCCGCCAGGGACTCAAATCCTGCAGTGCCAGACGTGTCCCCCTGCTTAAGCTAGTACATGTCCAGGCCCGTCTGAAGTTTGCTAGAGAGCATTTGGATGATCCAGAAGAAGATTGGGAGAATGTCATATGGTCAGATGAAACCAAAATAGAACTTTTTGGTAAAAACTCAACTCGTCGTGTTTGGAGGACAAAGAATGCTAAGTTGCACCCAAAGAACACCATACCTACTGTGAAGCATGGGGTTGGAAACATCATGCTTTGGGGCTGTTTTTCTGCAAAGGGACCAGGACGACTGATCCGTGTAAAGGAAAGAATGAATGGGGCAATGTATCATGAGATTTTGAGTGAAAACCTCCTTCCATCAGCAAGGGCATTCAAGATGAAACGTGGCTGGGTCTTTCAGCATGACAATGATCCCAAACATGCTTCGTAAGAAGCATTTCAAGGTCCTGGAGTGGCCTAGCCAGTCTCCAGATCTCAACCCCATGGAACATCTTTGGAGGGAGTTGAAAGTCTGTGTTGCCCAGCAACAGCCCCAAAACATCACTGCTCTAGAGRAGATCTGCATGGAGGAATGGGCCAAAATACCAGCAACAGTGTGTGAAAACCTTGTGAAGACTTACAGAAAACGTTTGACCTCTGTCATTGCCAACAAAGGGTATATAACAAAGTATTGAGATAAACTTTTGTTATTGACCAAATACTTATTTTCCACCATAATTTGCAAATAAATTCATTAAAAATCCTACAATGTGATTTTCTGGATTTTCTTTTCTCATTTTGTCTGTCATAGTTGAAGTGTACCTATGATGAAAATTACAGGCCTCTCTCTCATCTTGTTAAGTGGGAGAACTTGCACAATTGGTGGCTGACTAAATACTTTTTTGATCCACTGTATATGCACATTATTATTACTATTGGATAGAAAACACTCTGAAGTTTCTAAAACTGTTTGAATTATGTCTGTGAGTATAACAGAACTCATATGCCAGGCAAACTTCCAAACAGGAAGTGAGAATTCTGAAAAGGGTCGATGTGAAAGTCATCGCCTATTCAATTCCCTGTAATTTATGGATCTGTTTGCACTTCATACGCCTTCCACTAGATGTCAACAGTCAGTAGAACATGGAATGAAGCCTCTAGTGTGATGTGGGACTGGATGGGAGGGGAATGAGTCAGTGGTCTGGCAGAATGCTAGTTTCTAGTCACGTGCGCTAGTCATGGAATGGTCATGTGTGCCATTACTTATACAGACATGAAGAAATGCTCCGGTTGGAACGTTATTTGATATATATGATAACAACATCCTGAAGATTGATTCTCTACTAAGTTTGACCAGTTTATTCGACTTGTAATATAACTTTTTGAAGTTTTCGTCCGACGTTTGCCTTCACTTGCGCCAGTGTTTGGACACGTGTACTACACATGCTAGCTAAAGTTGCTAATTTGACATAAGTAATGGACATTATCGAACAAAAAAAACAATTTATTATGGAAATAGGATTCCTGGCATTGCATTCTGATGAAGATAATCAAAGGTAAGGGAATATTTATGATGTAATTTCGTATTTCTGTTGACTCCAACATGGCGGAGAAATGTTATTTATATTTGAGCGCCGTCTCAGATTATTGCATGGTGTGCTTTTTACAAAAGTTTTTTTTAAATCTGACACAGCGGTTGCATTAAGAACCAGTGTATCTTTAATTATATGTAAAACACCCGCAATAACATCTGCTAAATATGTGTATGTGACCAATAAAACTTGATTTGAAGACCATGCAGTATATTAGTTTTCTTTTTAGTATTTTTGCAGTCGAGCACTGAGAACATAAGGGAGAAAGAGAGAGAGGATAGGAGAGGGTGATATTACAAGCAAATAAGTTATGTTCAAAGTCTACCTATGCCTTCACTTTCACCACTCTCTCTCCACATACCATTGAAACAACATCAAGTTGAATAACAGGGGAGGAAAAGAGAGTTCAGAACCTAATGAAGTCTCTCTGTCTCTCTCTCTGTGCCTCTCTGCCTCTGATATTATTGATATTGTTTGTCACGTTAGGGAGGCCATGCCGCAGGGCTTTCTGGCTAGTCTCTTCTGCTTCCAGTTGGCTCTCTTATCTCTCACAGTAATCCTCCTGGCATGGATCGCTTTGGAGTCAGTCAGGAGCTCCTCACCCCTCCTCACCCCTCCTCTCACCTCCTCTCACCTCCTCAACCCTCTCCACTTCCCTTGCTGGAACACTTTGGAGTCAGGGGCACCCTCCTCTACCCTCCTGCCCTGAGATAGGAGAAAGGGGTACTGCTCTTCTCAGAATCCCGTGGCCCCTGACTTAGGAGAAGAAGTGGCCTAATGTGCCTTTATAAAAAATATACAAGTCCATAACACTGAACAAGTTAGATTTGTTTGTTGTTGTCTGTAATGTCCTAAAGAAATGTCTGTGAAATATGTGTCTCCTCATGATGCACTGACTACTCTTCCAGAGTCTAGAAAGGAGGCAGGATCCAGGACCAGGAATCCTCCTGCTGCCCTTTCCTGCCCAGGCCAAGCCTCAGCTTCAAGACCCCAGAGGGCTGGGTGGTACTGGGGTGGAGGGGTAGATGTCTGGTGGAGGCTTTTTCTGGAGGCCCCACCATGTAGTCCTCATTTCTTCGCCAAACCATTACTGTGACAGACTGTATACAATCACAGACAGATAACGTTTACAGAGTGATTTATGTTATTCCTTTCTGCTGAACAGATAAACACTGTGCAATGCTTTCCCTGCTCGCTGTTATAAATTAAAAGTGCCTAGCATGACCGAGGAGGGCTTAGCCTAAGTACACTGAAAACAGYAGATTTTCTAACCCGTGTTGCAGGAAAAACCATAGACCCTAAATTCCCTAATCCTTCCAAGTAGAGTAGAATAACAGTAGTTTAGGGCCTAGCTCAGAAGGTGGTGGGGGCTCTCACATACTATAGCCCACACACACACTACAGCCCTCCCTGATTCTGAAAGGTGGTCGGTCCTAGCTTTGGCATTACTCACTCTCCTCTCACTTCAGAAAAATCAACACCTTCTTAAAAAAGACTACCTGTGTCAGGAGTAAAGTTCCCTCTGTGACCACTAGAGAGACATTAACAGGAGGCTTGTGGAAACACTGAAATGTAAATTTGTTCACCTTATACTTCCCTCCATATGTATTTGGATAGCGAAGCTACATTTGTTAATTTGGCTCTATATGCCAACATTTTAGAATTGAGATATCATTTTTCATGTTAGGTGGTAGTACAGAATGTAACCTTTTATTTTAGGGTATTTTCATACACATCTGTTTTACAGTTTAGAAGAAGTCACAAGTATTTAGACAAATTCACTTATAGTGTATTAAGGCAGTAAAAGGTGTTGTATTTGGTTCCATATTCCTTGCACACAATGACTATATTAAGCTTGTGACTCTACAAACTTGTTGGATGCATTTGCGGTTAGTTTTGGTTGTGTTTTGGATTATGTTTTGCTCAATAGGAACTTGCCCAATAAGAACTGGGGGCCAGAGTTTTTCCTGACTATGTTAACTGCAAAAGGGCCTATAATTACATCAATAACTAGTATAGAAGCACAGTGACATTTGGTAAGTAATCCATGCTGTTGTGAACACAAAATAGGAGTTGAAGAAAAATATGCAAGCAATAACTGCATTATTGAAATCGTCCGTCTTCAGTGCCCCTGATGAGTCCACCCGCCCTACACCGTGTTGTGTTGTTGTCTCATGGTTCAACTCCCTACCATGGGCACACCACTCCACCGCTCCAGCCTCCCTCCTTTTGATCTCTGGCTAATTACGTGTCTCTCTCTGTGTCTCTGCCCCTGATGAGACAAGGCCCAGCATGGAAGCACATACACTCTCTTTCTCTCTCTCTTTCTGTCTCTGCATGGCATAATCCTCCACTTCTGAAGAAACAAACAATAATAACCAACAGAAAAAGAAAAGGAGGAAACACAATGAAGTGGAATTATGTCTCAGGAATTTGAGTTGTGTTGGCTCTATGGAAATAAAAGCTTTTTACTCTGGTAGGGAAATGATAAACACATGAACCAATTAATGTATATGAAATTTCAAAATCAATTCAGACGTTGTGCTTTTATGTTTATGATGCTCGGTTACTTTTCAGCCAACCAGCCTGAGCTGCTGTTTGAAGTTAATGTTGTCATGTTGTGTTGTGTACCCCAGACTACAAGACTAACTAAAGTTACAACATCAATGTCATTATTTATGTCCTTTTTTGACTTTTTATTTTCTTTGATCCCTCATCAAGTCTTTTTTAAATTAATCTCACACGGAATCAATAGACGTAGCCCTGACCAAAACAAGCTCTGAATTTCAGATGGCAAACAGGAAGACAATTATTATTCAAATAGACATTTTTCACATGGCGGCCATGAGCCGGATATGCAGCATGAATAAAGTCTATGGTCAATGAATGAGTGAGAGGCATCTCTCTGTGGAACCCTTGGCTGATCTTTCTCCCACCTGCCTGTAGAGGTTTAAATTAATACAGTAATTTTCCATTTAGGTCTCATCTGACGATGGAATCACACGCGGGATGGCATCCGGTACATGGTTTGGCACAGCACTCCATTGTAACCGCAGAGGTTCCATAGACCTCCACCTCTTCCACCTATCCTCTTCCTCCTCCCCACATTAAAAATACTAAAGTTTACTTAAGCAATAAGGCCCGGGGGGGTGTGGTATATGGCCAAGGGCTCTTCATAATCACGACGCAATGCGGAGTGCCTGGACACAGCCCTTAGCCGTGGTATATTGGCTATATATCACAAACCCCCGAGGTGCCTTATTGCTATTATAAACTGTTTACCAACGGAATTAGAGCAGTAAAAATAAGTGTTTTGTCATACCCATGGTATACGGTCTGATATAACATGGCTGTTAGCCAATCAGCATGCAGGGCTCAAACCACCCAGTTTATCATTTAGATTATACCACTGCATTGTTGAATACTCGTTTCTGATTGGCTAGAAGGGCATTCTAGAATGGACATTAAAACCAGATAAAGGAACAGTTGGAAAATATATCAGGACAGTTCGAAAATGTATCGGGACACCTTGAACAACTGGGTCGCGTCTTTAGCAACCAAAAGTTGAGAAAGTATGAATTTGCTYATAAAAATGCAAATATCAATGGAAATGTATTTTTTCTAACAGTAAAATATTTTCCAAATACATACTACAGTACTTATTATAGAATTCTGTAGTAAACTGTACTACACGTAAGTGATAAACGCAGACATTCTGTACATTACCGTTGAAAATTAACTCTGCAAAGTGCGTCATTCATTATTTCTAAGATAATGTACAGAACATCTGCGTTTATCACTTTGGTATACTACAGTTTACTGCAGAATTCTATAGTAAGTACTGTGGTATGTACTTGTATTTGTATTTTTCTATGGATCCCCATTAGCTGCTGCCTAAGCAGCAACTACTCTTCCTGGTGTCCAGCAAAATTAAGGCAGTTTATAAAATGTAAAACACATTACAGTACATTCACAGATTTCATAACACACTGTGTACTCTCAGGCCCCTACTCCACCACTACCACATATCTACGGTACAAAATCCATGTCTATGTGTGTGTATATTGCGTATGTTATCGTGTGTGTGTGTGTGTGTGTGTAGGCATGCATGTGTCTGTGCCTAGGTTTGTGTTGCTCCACAGTCCCCGCTGTTCCATAAGGTGAAATTTTATCTGAATAGAGTTCCATGTAGACATGGCTCTATGTAGTACTGTGCGCCTCCCATAGTCTCTTCTGGACTTGGGGACTGTGAAGTCTTGTGGCATGTCTTGTGGGGTATGCATAGGTGTCCGAACTGTGCGGCAGTAGTTCAAACAGACTGCCCGGTGCATTCAACATGTCAATAACTCTCACAAGTAGTGATGAAGTCAATCTCTCCTCCACTGAGGCAGGAGAGATTGACATATATATTATTCATATTAGCTATCTGTGTACATCCAAGGGCCAGCCATGCTGCCCTGTTCTTGAGCCAATTGCACTTTTCTTTAGTCCCTTTTTGTGGCACCTGACCACACGACTGAACAGTAGTCCAGGTGAAACAAAAAAAGGGCCTGTAGGCCCGGTCTTGTTGATAGTGCTGTTAAGAAGGTAGAGCAGCCCTTTACTATGGACATACTTCTCCCCATCTTAGCTACTGTTGTATCAATATGTTTTGACCATGACAGTTTACAATCCAGGGTTACTCCAAACAGTTTAGTCACCTCAACTTGTTCAATTTCCACATTATTTATTACAAGATTTGGTTGAGGTTTAGGGTTAGTGAATGATTTGTCCCAAATACATTGCTTTTAGTTTTAGAAATATTTAGGACTAACTTATTCCTTGCCATCCACTCTGGAACTAASTGCTAACTGTTTGTTAAGTGTTGCAGTAATTTCAGTTGCTGTAGTAGCTGACATGTATAGTGTTGAGTCATTCGCATACATAGATACACTGGCTTTACTCAAAGCCAGAGGCATGACATTAGTAAATATTGAAAAAAGTAAGAGGCCTARGCAGCTGCCCTGGGGAATTCCTGATTCTACCTGGATTATGTTGGAGAGGCTTCCATTAAAGAACACCCTCTGTGTTCTGTTAGACAGGTAACTCTTTATCCACAATATAGCAGGTGGTGTAAAGCCAAAACACACATGTTTTTCCAGCAGCAAACTATAATCGATAATGTCAAAAGCCGCACTGAAGTCTCACAGCCCCCACAAACTTTTTATCACCAATTTCTCTCAGCCAATCATCAGTCATTGTGTATTTCTTTTTATTTTATCGACCCTTTATTTAACTTCTTATGGCTGCAAACCCGTTAACTTCTCTGGGGCAAGTGGGACGCAAACGTCCCACCGGCCAATAGCCAGGAAAAATATTCAAATAACATGATATAAAAATCWAACTTTCATTAAATCACACATGTAAGATACCAAATTAAAGCTACACTCGTTGTGAATCCAGCCGACGTGTCAGATTTCAAAAAAGCTTTTCGGCGAAAGCATAAGATGCTATTATCTGATGATAGCACAAAAGTAAACAAAGAGAGAAGCATATTTAATCAATGCAAGCACGACACAAAACGCAGAAATAAAATATAAATCATGCCTTACCTTTGACGAAATTMTTTTGTTGGCACTCCAATATGTCCCATAAACATCACAAATGGTCCTTTTGTTCGATTAATTCCGTCGATATATATCCAAAATGTCAATTTATTTGGACCGTTTCATCCAGAAAAACACAGTTTCCAACTTTCGCCAAGTCACTACAAAATATATCAAAAGTTACATGTAAACTTTACCAAAACATTTCAAACTACTTTGGTAATACAACGTTAGGTATTTTTAAACGTTAATAATCRATCAATTTGAAGACGGGATGATCTGTGTTCAATACAAAAAGAAAACAAACTGACGCAWCTTTTTTYGTAACGTGACTCTCTCAAAATATTTACTTCATGTGACCCTCATTTACGATAGCCCTACTTCTTCACTACACAAAGGAATAACCTCAACCGATTTCCAAGGACTGGTGACATCCAGTGGAAGCGGTAGGAACTGCAAGCAAGTCCATTAGAAATCTGGTGTCTCTAAAAAATCTAATTGAAAAGACAGTGACATCAAAAAAATACAAATTCTGAATGGTTTGTCCTCAGGGTTTTGCCTGCTACATAAGTTCTGTTATTCTCACAGACATGATTCAAACAGTTTTAGAAACTTCCGAGTGTTTTCTACCCGAATCTACTAATAATATGCATATCTTATATTTTGGGGATGAGTAGCAAGCAGTTGAATTTTGGCATGCTATTTTTCACGAAGTGAAAATGCTGCCTCCTGCCCTCAAGAAGTTAACGGGATGATATGACAACAGCCAGTGAAAGTGCAGGGCGCCAAATTCAAACAACAGAAATCTCATAATTAAAATTCCTCAAACATACATGTATCTTATACCATTTTAAAGGTAATCTTGTTGTTAATCCCACCAAAGTGTCCGATTTCAAATAGGCTTTACAGCGAAAGCAACACAAACGATTATGTTAGGTCACCGCAAAATCACAGAAAAACACAGCCATTTTTCCAGCCAAAGACAGGAGTCACAAAAAGCAGAAATAGAGATAAAATGAATCACTAACCTTTGATGATCTTCATCAGATGACACTCATAGGACTTCATGTTACACAATAAATATATGTTTTGTTCGATTAAGTTCATATTTATATCCACAAACCTCAGTTTACATTGGCGCCATGTTCAGAAATGCCTCCAAAATATCCGGAGAAATTGCAGAGAGCCACGTCAAATAACATAAATACTCATCATAAACTTTGATGAAAGATACATGTTTTACATAGAATTAAAGATACACTTGCTCTTAATGCAACCGCTGTGTCAGATTTCAAAGATCTTTATGGCAAAAGCACAATATTCAATAATCTGAGAACAGCGTTCAGTCACAAAAGGAAGTAATACAGTTACCCGCCAAATTGTGCAGTCAACAAAACTCATAAATGGTGTTATAAATCTTCACTTACCTTTGCTGATCTTCATTGGAATGCACTCCCAGGACTCTAACAAGAATTGTTTATTTTGTTCGGTAATATCCATAATTTATGTCCAAATAGCTATTTTTGTTAGCGTGTTTGGTAAACATATCCAAAGTCAGGAAGCGCGTTCACTAAAAGCAGACTAAATATCAAAAGGTTCCTTAACAGTCAGTAGAAACATGTCAAACAATGTATTGTATCAATCTTTAGATTGTTTTTAACATAAATCCTCAATAACGTTCCAACCGGAGAATTCCATTGCCTTCAGATATGCGATGGAACAGAGCTYCCTCTCATGTGAACGCGCATGGTCAGAGCATGGTCACCTCATGGCAGACCTGACTCATTCCTGTCTCCTTAGGCCCCACTTCACAGAGAGGCATCAGACAAGGTTCTACAGACTGTTGACATCTAGTGGAAGCCGTAGGAAGTGCAAACAGATCCATATCCCACTGTGTATTCAATAGGGGCTGGGTTGAAAATCGACCAACCTCAGATTTCCCACTTCCTGATTGGATTTATTCTCAGGTTTTTGCCTGCCACATGAGTTCTGTTATACTCACAGACATCATTCAAACAGTTTTAGAAACTTCAGAGTGTTTTCTATCCAAAACTAATAATATTATGCATATACAGTGGGGAGAACAAGTATTTGATACACTGCCGATTTTGCAGGTTTTCCTACTTACAAAGCATG
>NC_036867.1:26929837-26937786 GCF_002910315.2 Salvelinus sp. IW2-2015 | reverse complement strand
CGAAACCTGAAGGATCTGGAGAAGGTCTGTATGGAGGAGTGGGCCAAAATCCCTGCTGCAGTGTGTGCAAACCTGGTCAAGAACTACAGGAAACGTATGATCTCTGTAATTGCAAACTAAGGTTTCTGTACCAAATATTCAGTTCTGCTTTTCTGATGTATCAAATACTTATGTCATGCAATAAAATGCCAATTAATTACTTAAAAATCATACAATGTGATTTTCTGGATTTTTGTTTTAGATTCCTTCTCTCACAGTTGAAGTGTACCTATGATAAAAATTACAGACCTCTACATGCTTTGTAAGTAGGAAAACCTGCAAAATCGTCAGTGTATCAAATACTTGTTCTCCCCACTGTATTAGCAACTGGAACTGAGGAGCAGGCAGTTTACTATGGGCACCTCTGGGCACCTTTCATCCAAGCTACTCAATAATGCCCCTGCAGCCATAAGAAGTTTATTTAACTTCTTATGGCTGCAGTCCCGTTAACAGGATCGATATGACAACAGCCAGTCGAAGTGTAGGGCGCCAAATTCAAAAAACAGAAATCTCATAATTAAAATTACTCAGACATTCATGTGTCTTATATCATTTAAAGGTAATCTTGTAGTTAATCCCACCAAAGTGTCCGATTTCAAATAGGCTTTTCAGCGAAAGCACTACAAACGATTATGTTAGGTCACCACAAAACCACAATAACCACAGCCATTTTTTCCAGCTAAAGATAGCTTTCACAAAAACCAGAATAGAGATAAAATGAATCACTAACCTTCGATTATTTTCATCAGATGACACTCATAGGACTTCATGTTACACAATACATGCATGTTTTGTTTGATTTAAGTTCATATTTATATAAAAAAATCTGAGTTTACATTGAGGCGTTAGATTCACTAGTTGTAAAAACATCAAGTGACTTTGCATAGCCACATCGTTTCAACAGAAATACTCAACATCGCGGAAGGAGATATACCTCTCCTTAACCTTTCATTGCTACCCATCCCGGATCCGGGAGCATCCTCATCAAAAAAGCTGACTAGCATAGCCTAGCCTAACGCGACAACAGAGATCATATAATATAATTTTCATGAAATCACAAGTCCTGTTACGGCTGTCCTCGCTGACAGAAGGTGTGGACCAAAACGCAGAGTGGTTAGTGTTCATTCTTTTAATAAAAGTCAACAAAACACAAAAACAACCAACGTGACAAAACCGAAACCGTCCTGTGTGGCAACAAAACCTCCACAGGAACAAACACCCACAAAACACAAGTGAAACCCAGGCTRCCTAAGTATGATTCTCAATCAGGGACAACGATTGACAGCTGTCTCTGATTGAGAATCATACCAGGCCGAACACCAAATCCCAACATAGAAAATCAACCATAGACCAACCCACCCAACTCACGCCCTGACCAACTAAAATAAATACAATAAAATACCAAGACATAAGAGAAAACAGGATCAGGAAACGTGACATAGTCAATAACAGGCAATGAAAGATAACATTTGGTGAATCCAGCCGATCGATTTTCCGAATTTTATAAATGTTTTAACTAGCCGACAACACAATAATGTTATTTCTATTTTAGCTAATCCAAATAGCAAAAGTACTCACATTATTTCTACCAAGCATAGGATCTATCGCCAAAACCGAGTGCCAATTTCTCTCGGGAGCAGAGAACGGAAACTCAGAAAAGTCCATTAAACGTTGAAAATAAATGATGAAACTCGGTTGAAAAAACCTACATTCTATAGTTTTTCTATATATGTATAGAATAAAAAAAACGCGAGAATATTAGCGTGTTAATACCGAAAGAAGCTTATCATAAATATATGGAAGTTGCAGTCCCAGCGCCTCAGAGGTAAGAGAAAGGAAAAAATCTTGGACACGTCATACACAAAATTCTTGTTTCATAGAAGAAATCCAAACTAAGACACCATCCATTCACCAACTCCACTGCTGATCGACTAATCTAAGTGGAAGGGAAGTGCAGTGCATGCATACCATTATATGACTAAGGCAATTCAAGTAGGTCCAGGCTAGAAGCAGAGTCATCCACGATTTTCAGAAAAGTCGCACTTCGGATATGGAAGTTTTGCTGCAAAATGAGTCTTCTGCTTTCACTTTAGAGAAATAATTCAAACGGTTTGAAGAAACTAGGAGAGTGTCTACCAGTAGTAATAATAATATGGATATAGTAACGTAGAAGAAATTGAGTACCAGAGGCGTTTCGAGGCACCTTTTTATCCATTCTACTCAATATGCCCGCAGCATAAAAAGGTTTAATGCACCGCTGTTTTAGATTTTCTTAAATAACTTTACATACATAGCAGCTCGTGTTAATTGTGAGACAAGACTCGGTAGTCAATCATTCGGCTATGAAAGAAAATTTACCAGATACTGAATAATCATTTCTAATGTTTTCTTACTTTTGGCTGAGCTGCTTCATCAGATGTTGTACAAGGAGTCCTTGGTCAGAATAATCGTTGTTTGGTTTTGAATGTCCATTTCTTCTGTCGAATTCGCCGCCATATGCTAGCCAAGGTTGCTAACATCCCTTCTCATCTTGCCGAAAGAACGGAAAACTCCAAAAGTCCAATAACATTAATAAACTGATAAAACTCGGTTGAAAATACTACTTTATGATGTTATTATATATGTATCAAATAAAATCAGAGCTGGAGAATTACGCCGTGTATACCGAACGCTTTTCAGAAAACAATGTCGAGGTCCCTCGCGCCCCGTCGAAGACAAAGTAAATACCGGACCTGTCACTCCAAAAGCTCTTGTTCGGCCTCAGATCAAGCTAGACACCCCATTCCACYTTCCACTGCCTGTTGACATCTAGTGGAAGGCGTATGAAGTGCATGCATATCGATAAATAAAAGCCAGTTGAATAGGCAGGCCCTGAAACAGAGCCTCGTTTTCAGATTTTTCACTTCCTATATGGAAGTTTACTGCCAAATGAGTTCTGTTTTACTCACAGATATAATTCAGTTTTAGAAACTTGAGAGTGTTTTCTATCCAATAGTAATAATAATATGCATATTATATGATCTAGAACAGAGTACGAGGCCGTTTTATTTGGGCACGATTTTTTCCAAAGTGAAAACAGCGCCCCCGTATTGACAAGAAGTTATTAAGAACAAATTCTTATTTTACAATGACGGCCTGCCCCAGCCAAACCCTTCCCTAACTTGGACAACGCTGGGCCAATTGTACACTGCCCTATGGGACTCCCAATCACAGCCAGTTGTGATACAGCCCAGAATTGAACGAGGGTCTGTAGTGACGCCTCTAGCACTGAGATGCAGTGCCTTAGACCGCTGCGCCACTCGGGTCGCATCCCTCCCCATAATTTGGTTATTTTCATGGTGGTGGTGGAAACGCTGATTGCTGAGACACACACACCCTTTAAACCCCTATGCCTCTTTGACACCCCGCTTTCAAAGTCACTGAGATCTCTTCTTCTAGCTAAGATAGCAAAAATAATGAGTAACTTGGCATTTTTATACATGACCCAAATCATGATGGGATGTTAACTGCTTACTTAACTCAGGAACCACACCTGTGTTGAAGCAACTGCTTTCAATATACTTTGTATCCCTCATTTACTTATGTTTCCTTTATTTTGGGAGTTACCTGTATATACGTGCACACACACACACACAGGCACATGCACGCACAAACATACATGCACACACACACAGCCGCAGTCAGAGTGAAGCAGGAAGCTTGAGGAGAATGTGGGGACGGGATGGTTCCCTCTTCATTATTTGGGTTGGACTGATCTGGACTGCAGTGTGTGTGTGTGTGTGTGTGTATTTGGGTTGGACTGATCTATCCTGAACTGGACTACTAACCTTGGCTTTCCATTCAACTCCCACTGTAGTCTCCTGGGCCACCTCAAGGTCCGGGCTCACAGAAGCTTGCCGGAACCACAGCATCTAAAAATAACACACTTACTAACACATGCTCTCACATCACAATGGGTTGGCCTCTATCCTCGCTGTAGGAGACGACTTCTGAGTTCCTGTGTGTATGTGTTTGTTCCTGTTTTCCCTCCATTGCCTTCTCATAACACAGGAATCACACAAGAGGCCTCTTTACTCATTCTGTGTTTCCCCCCGACTACACAACTGCATGGATTCTGCTTTTATTCCTTCCTGTGTTTGGTGCAGTGTGAGATACATAAACCAACCCTTTATGGAGGCAGAAAGACTAACTTTGCTGCGTTATTAGAATTGACAGTGAGTTGTTGAATAATGTTATAGACTTCTGTGGTTTCCAGGTCTGGCCACTAAGATCAATCAGGAACATAAATTCAGTGTTTTCCAGAGTTCAACCTCCCCAGGTGATTTTTATCGCAACACCTTAATGAGCTGACTGTGTCTGTCTGGCACTGGCACACCCTTCTAAACCTTCCCCCTACCTTCAGTGTTGAGGCCAGGGGGATGGTAAACTGCATGGCACTTCCTGTTTGTTTCAGTGCCCAGGATTGTGTTTGACAGGAATACCAGGGAAAAAAACAAATCTTAAAAGAGATTAAATGAAAAAGAGTGGAGAGGCTCTGGCCGTTGGGAAAGCCACATAGTAAATCCGGGAGGGTGATGAAGTAGAGGTTAACTGACTTGCCTAGTTAAATATAGGTTAATAAAAAAAATAGAGGTCCAGACATTTGTAAAATCTATGCCAATGTCCACTGAAGCTGTTCTTGTGGTGGCCAAATCCCCTATTAAGGCAGTTTGTGTTTCCTTTATTTTGGCAGTTACCTGTATATTTTATGTATGCTTGTGCGCGTGCATGTAAGCATGTGTGTTCGGGGGAGAGGTTCAGGCCGGTAATGGTGTTTTAAGTTTGCCCAGTGTACACTGGAAATTGAAACAAGATCACAGAGCTCTCTTGAGGGACCATGCTTAAACTGAAGACTTTGTGGAAGGTTATGTAAAATAGCTTCTTTGTTTGTAATTCTTTACTGGCCAATTACTCCGGCCATTAGAGACAATACTGACTGCTGAGTATGCAGAACAGAAATGGAAATGTATCAACTGTAAGGGGCTATTGTGTGAAGGTCTGGAAAAATGCTGTAGGAGCAAANATTGTGTGAAGGTCTGGAAAAATGCTGTAGGAGCAAAGCCATTGTCTTGGTTGGCACAATAGCGCTGTCCTAACCTTTGAACTTGGATCCCAGAGTGTGTTTGTTTGTCTCTGAAAGAGTAATTCAGGCAGCGGGAAGTTTTAAGTTATTAGATCTCAGCCTTTTAAGTAAAGGGGGGGGGGGGAAAACTAGATGAAAAACGTACCTGCTGGGTGACAGAAGGAGCAGTTTCGATGGAGACAAGGGTSGAGTCTCAAATGGCACCCTATTTCCTATATAGTGCACAACTTTTGAACAGAGGCACTATATATGGAATATGGTACCATTTGGGACACATACTGTATGTGTATGAATGAACATGTGCTACGGATAAAATAACCTGGGGGGACTAAAATCAGACAAAAGGGTAGAGGGGGCAAAGAGAGAGAGGGGAGAGACCAGCATCGGACCCTGGGTCAAGTTCAGTAGGGCACACCGCAGCAAAACAGTTACACTCAGTTTCACTCAGTTTCAAAACATTTTCTCCTTACTGGACACAACTCTGGGCTTGTAGTAGTAATGTGGCAGGGTTCCACAGACCTGAGCCGTACATGGTTTGAGGAGTTAGCAAGGGAGCTTTGGTCAACCCGGATTAACCGGAACCACGAAAGTGGCTCACCTTTTAGCCAGGTAAATTTCTATGGCAACGAATCCTTTAGCACTAACCTAAAACTAACCTGCAATCTTTGCGAGAGGGAGGGAATCTGATTTATTTGGTCCTCAGCTCACTTCTCAGACGCTTCATTCAGGATACATGGAGTTAGCCTGCCCAGGGTAACTCCATGTATCCTGAATGAATCGTCTGAGATGTGAGCTGAGGACCAAGTAAATCTGATTTGTTGTCAGAGAAATTTACCTGCGTCATCATCCCCTTCATTTGAGGAAGATGACTGATTTAAATGTTTTGGTTTTTGAAAACATTTTTTAAAGACCTATCACATTACACATTTAGTAATGACATAATGCATTTGAAAATTCACACACAGTAAAACGTGTGTATGACAAATACAAGAATTTTATCAATAGGATTGGAAAAAGGTGCTTGTGCATTGATAACCACACCAAAGCACATCAAAGATGGCATTAAACCTCTACAGGATTGGTGGGTCCCCCTTGGGACGGTTGAGCTAACGTAGGCTAATACAATTAGCATGAGGTTGTAAGTAACAAGAACATTTCACAGGACATAAACATATGTATCTGATATTGGCAGAAAGCTTAAATTATTGTTAATCTAACTGCACTGTCCAATTTACAGTAGCTATTACACAAGAAATACCATGCTATTGTTTGAGGAAAGTGCACAGTTATATCAATTTGAAAAGTTATTAATAAATCAATTATCCACATTTAGACAGTCTAGACACAAAAAGGTGAACAGAAATACAATGGATCATTGGATCAGTCTAAAACTTTGCACATACACTGCTGCCATTGAGTGGCCAAAATCTAAATTGCGACTGGGCTGGAATAATAGTATGGCCTTTCTCTTGCATTTCAAAGATGATGGTACATAAAGAATACAAAAAAATCATGTTTTTTTCTTKGTATTATCTTTTACCAGATCTAATGTGTTATATTCTCCTACATTAATTTCAAATTTTCACAAACTTCAAGGTGTTTCCTTTGACTATCACTATGTCATTTTAGGCAAAAATTGGGAAAAAAGGGTCCGATCCTTAAAACTTCTTCAGGCTGCAAGCCCGACGCCGGTACACTTATGACAACATCCAGCTCAAGTGCAGGGCGCGAAATCTTTCCGGGTTACTCAATACTGCCCCTGCAGCCTGAAGAAGTTAAGAGGACGATAAGTAATAAAATAAAGACGGCGCTTCAACAACTTATTTCACACCATAGCTTGCTGAATTTGCAAGATACGTTTTCTTTCATTTTGACTTCGGCACAAATGACAATATGGCACTGATTCACCCATTGATGTTTCAGCATTGTCTCAGTGAAGAGTTCGACATTGGACTGCATGAGCAGTTACACACCTGCTAGGCAGGTGAGTATTAGCCCCCGTTGTAGTACAGATGAAGCCTGACCTAGAATTTGAAGCTAACTGAAGCTGGCTAACTGAAGCTGACTAGCTTAAAAAAACCTGAGTAGCTCTAGCTTCATTTGTAGTATACCAGTCTGATCTCAAATGTCAACTAGATAAATAAACAGTTTCAAACTAAAGTGGGCCATGCCAACATCTAAGGTGCCACTCTAAGTACGTCTGGCAGGGCCGGCTCTAGACTTTTGGGAGCCCTAAGCAAGATTTGTTTGGGTGCCCTCCGCAACAAGCGGGCAACATTTTTTAGTGGCCTCCCTCAGCAGAGAGAAAAAGTACTTGTTAAAGTTAATGTTTTTTTCAATCGCTTTGGTGCTATTTTCACAAGTATGTGGTGCATTTTCAAAACTGGTTACACTTGTAATGTATTCACAAAGGTTTTTATTGTGCAATAATTGTCACGTTCCTGACCTTATTTCCCTTATTTTGTATGTATTTAGTATGGTCAGGGTGTGAGTTGGGGTGGGTTGTCTATGTGTGTTTTCTATGTTGGGTTTTTTGTGTTCGGCCTGGTATGATTCTCAATCAGAGGCAGCTGTCAATCGTTGTCCCTGATTGAGAATCATACTTAGGCAGCCGGGGTTTCACGTGTGGTTTGTGGGTGTTTGTTCCTGTGTTAGTGTTTCGCCACACGGGACTGTTACGGTATGTTCGTTTATTGTTTTGTATCGTGTATTGTTTTCGTGAAACCCCGGCTGCCTAAGTATGATTCTCAATCAGGGACAACGATTGACAGCTGCCTCTGATTGAGAA
>NC_036867.1:26912187-26924958 GCF_002910315.2 Salvelinus sp. IW2-2015 | reverse complement strand
AGAGACAACAACCTACACAGGAACAAACACCCACAAACCACACGAAACCCCGGCTGCCTAAGTATGATTCCAATCAGGGACAACAATTGACAGCTGCCTCTGATGGAGATCATACCAGCCGAACACAAAAAATCCAACATAGAAAACCACATAGACAACCCACCCAACTCACGCCCTGACCAACATAAATACATACAAAATAAGGGAAATAAGGTCAGGAACGTGACAGAACCCCCCCTCAAGGTGCGAACTCCGGGCGCACCACTTAAACTCTAGGGAGGGTCTGGGTGGCGTCTGTCGCGGTGGCGGCTCTGGCGCGGATCGTGGACCCCACCTCAACAATGTTTTAGTCCGCCTCCTTAATCGCCCCGTGGCCTCTTATGAGCGGCGATCCTCGCCGCCGACCTTGGCCTGGGAACCCTAAGCCATGGGTCCCGAATGGACAGGATACTCGGCAGCACCGGAGTGAACGACAACTCCGGCAGCGCCGGAGTAAAAGGCAATTCCGGCATCGCCGGCTTGACAGGCAGCTCTGGCAGATCCTGGCTAACTGACAGCTCCGGCAGGTCCTGGCTGACTGACAGCTCCGGCAGGTCCTGCGGACTGACAGCGCCGGCAGGTCCTGGCTGGCCGGCTCTGGCAGCTCCTGGCTGACTGGCTCTGGCAGTCCTGGCTGGCTGGCTCTGGCAGCTCCTGGCTGGCTGGCTCTGGCAGCTCCTGGCTGGCTGCAGCTCCTGGCTGGTTGGCCCTGGCCGCTCTGGCTGGTCGCTTGGCAGCTCTCTGGCTGGCTGCTGCTCTGGCAGGTCCTGGCTGGCTGGCTCTGTGAGTCCTGGCTGGCTGGCTCTGGCAGCTCCTGGCTGGCGGCGCTCTGGTAGCTCGGCATGGCTGGCGGCTCTGGCGCTCCTGATGACGGACGGCTCTAGCGGCTCCTGACTGACGGATGGCTCTAGCGGCTCCTGACTGACGGACGGCTCTGGCGGCTCGGGACAGACGGGCGGCTCAGACATGACCGCGGGCAGGCAGGCCAGACGCGCTGGGAGGCAGCGCTAACGGCGCTGGGCAGCAGCAGCTCAGACAGGCAGGCGCAGGCAGCTCAGACAGCGCTGGGCAGGCAGGGCAGCTCAGACAGCGCGTGGGCAGATGAGAGACTCTGGCTGCGCTGGAGAAAAGGAAAGCTCTGGCAGCGCTGGACAAGCGGGAGACAACTGTAGTGAGAACCCGAAGAGACAGCCTGGTGCGGGGGCTGCCACCGGAGGACTGGTACGTGGAGGTGGCACCGGATATACCGGACCGTGAAGGAGTACCACAGCTCTTGAGCGCCGAGCCTGCCCAACCTTACCCGGTTGAATGTTCCCCGTAGCCCTGCCAGTGCGGCGAGGTGGAATAGCCCGCACTGGACTATCCGTATCTTGACCGAACCTTACGGGACCCATTTGAAGCTTCGTGCCATGTACGCCGCCGAGGAGACGCACGCGTGGAGACCAGATGCGTTGGGCCGGCTTCATGGCACGCCGGCTCCGATGCCCAAACCAGCCCGGCCAGCGGCGAGGTGGAATAGCCCGCACTGGGCTAAGCACGCGTACCGGGGACACCGTGCGCTCCACCGCATAACACGGTGTCTGACCAGTACGACGCCCTTTCACTCCACGGTAAGCACGGGGAGTTGGCTCAGGTCTCCTACCCGGCTAGCCACACTCCGCGTGTGCCCCCCCCAAGAATGTTTGGGTCTGACTCTCGGGGTCCAACCGCGTCGCCGCGCGCCTCTTCCATACCAGCGCCTCTCTGCCTTCGCTGCCTCCAACTCTGCCTTGGACGCGATATTCTCCGGCTGAGCCCAGGTCCTTTGCCGTCCAGGATCTCTTCCCAAGTCCAGAGTCCTGTGTCTGTTTCCGCTGCTGCTGTCCTCTCCCACTCTGCTTGGTCCTTTGTGGTGGGTGTTTCCGTAACGCAGTCTAAGTCGTCCTCCTCATCGGACGAGGAAGGCGAGAAGGATCGGAGGACCGATTTGCAGATTGGTAAGTTTCCATGGTAATAATTGAACAACCTGTGTGGTTTGTGGGTGTTTGTTCCTGTGTTAGTGTTTCGCCACACGGGACTGTTACGGTATGTTCGTTTATTGTTTTGTATCGTGTATTGTTTTCGTGTTCATTAAATTACCATGGAAACTTACCAMTCTGCAAATCGGTCCTCCGATCCTTCTCGCCTCTCCTCGTCCGATGAGGAGGACGACTTAGACTGCCGTTACAGAAACACCCACCACCAAAGGACCAAGCAGAGTGGGAGAGGACAGCAGCAGCGGAAACAGACACAGGACTCATGGACTTGGGAAGAGATCCTGGACGGCAAAGGACCCTGGGCTCAGCCAGRGGAATATCGCCGTCCCAAGGCAGAGTTGGAGGCAGCGAAGGCAGAGAGGCGCTGGTATGAGGAGGCAGCGCGGCGACGCGGTTGGACGCCCGAGAGTCAGACCCAAACATTTCTTGGGGGGGGGGACACGCGGAGTGTGGCTAAGCCGGGTAGGAGACCTGAGCCAACTCCCCGTGCTTACCGTGGAGTGAAAGGGCGTCGTACTGGTCAGACACCGTGTTATGCGGTGGAGCGCACGGTGTCCCCAGTACGCGTGCTTAGCCCAGTGCGGGCTATTCCACCTCGCCGCACTGGCCGGGCTGGTTTGGGCATCGAGCCGGGTGCCATGAAGCCGGCCCAACGCATCTGGTCTCCAGTGCGTCTCCTCGGGCCGGCGTACATGGCACCAGCCTTACAAATGGTGTCCCCGGTTCGCCAGCATAGTCCAGTGCGGGCTATTCCACCTCGCCGCACTGGCAGGGCTACGGGGAACATTCAACCGGGTAAGGTTGGGCAGGCTCGGCGCTCAAGAGCTGTGGTACTCCTTCACGGTCCGGTATATCCGGTGCCACCTCCACGTACCAGTCCTCCGGTGGCAGCCCCCCGCACCAGGCTGTCTCTTCGGGTTCTCACTACAGTTGCTCCCGCTTGTCCAGCGCTGCCAGAGCTTTCCTTTTCTCCAGCGCAGCCAGAGTCTCTCATCTGCCCAGCGCTGTCTGAGCTGCCTGCCTGCCCAGCGCTGCTGAGCGTGCCTGCCTGCCCAGCGCTGTCTGAGCTGCCTGCCTGCCCAGCGCCGTCTGAGCTGCCTGCCTGCCCAGGCCGTCTGAGCTGCCTGCCTGCCCAGCGTCATCTGAGCCGCCCGTCTGTCCCGAGCCGCCAGAGCCGTCCGTCAGTCAGGAGCCGCTAGAGCCATCCGTCAGTCAGGAGCCGCTAGAGCCGTCCGTCAGTCAGGAGCCGCCAGAGCCGCCAGCCATCCAGGAGCTACCAGAGCCGCCAGCCAGCCAGGAGCTGCCAGAGCCAGCCAGCCAGGACCACCAGAGCCAGCCAGCCAGGACCTGCCAGAGCCAGCCAGCCAGCCAGGAGCTGCCAGAGCAGCCAGCCAGGAGCGGCCAGGGCCAACCAGCCAGGAGCTGCCAGCCAGCCAGGAGCTGCCAGAGCCAGCCAGCCAGGACTGCCAGAGCCAGCCAGCCAGGAGCTGCCAGAGCCAGTCAGCCAGGAGCTGCCAGAGCCAGCCAGCCAGGACCTGCCGGCGCTGTCAGTCAGCCAGGACCTGCCGAGCTGTCAGTCAGCCAGGACTGCCGGAGCTGTCAGTTAGCCAGGATCTGCCAGAGCTGCCTGTCAAGCCGGCGATGCCGGAATTGCCTTTTACTCCGGCGCTGCCGGAGTTGTCGTTCACTCCGGTGCTGCCGGAGTATCCTGTCCATTCGGGACCCATGGCTAGGGTTCCCAGGCCAAGTCGCGGCGAGGATCGCCGCTCATAAGAGGCCACGGGGGCGATTAAGGAGGCGGACTAAAACATTGTTGAAGTGGGGTCCACGATCCCAGCGACCGCGGACAGACGCCCACCCAGACCCTCCCCAGAGTTTAAGTGGTGCGCCCGGAGTTCGCACCTTGAGGGGGGGGTTCTGTCACGTTCCTGACCTTATTTCCCTTATTTTGTATGTATTTAGTATGGTCAGGGCGTGAGTTGGGGTGGGTTGTCTATGTGTGTTTTCTATGTTGGATTTTTTGTGTTCGGCCTGGTATGATTCTCAATCAGAGGCAGCTGTCAATTGTTGTCCCTGATTGAGAATCATACTTAGGCAGCCGGGGTTTCACGTGTGGTTTGTGGGTGTTTGTTCCTGTGTTAGTGTTTCGCCACACGGGACTGTTACGGTATGTTCGTTTATTGTTTTGTATCGTGTATTGTTTTCATGTTCATTAAATTACCATGGAAACTTACCACTCTGCAAATCGGTCCTCCGATCCTTCTCGTCTCTCCTCGTCSGATGAGGAGGACGACTTAGACTGCCGTTACAATAATTTTGTTTGAAGACATCTTTCACCACACAACCATTGATCCAAAATATAAGTTCACTGTGAAATATCATGAGCACATTGATTTATTCACCAAAACAGAACATAATTATATATTTTCAATGTTGTTATTATAACAACCAGTTAATCCAACAGAAAAAAATGCAAGATACATGTTTCAAAATTTCCCTTTGAATTTGATAAGCTACAATTCTGTATATTACAGTACATTTACTGTTTTCACATTAGGCAATCCACTTGCACTACCCATAAAAATGTACTAAACATCAAAGTTCCATAATTTCTATGCCGTGTGTGATCAAATGTGTGATCATTGAAGACATCTTGCAAGCATTGATGCAAAAATAAATCTATTGTTCAGATATAATTACAACATACTGTAGGTGTACTGTAATCAAATGAAAGAAATTAAAGAAACATATTGTTTATCAGGCAATAGTTTGCATCAAGCCTGTCATGAGCAATTGGCCATAGGTTCTCATTGACATTGCAATAAATGTCCTCATTGTTCATGCCCCTGGGGAAAAAACATTTGGCATGGTGAATCCAAGCCTGGCTGTGTGCTTAGGGTCGTTGTCCTGTTTCATCATGGATCTCTTTGTACTTTGCTCCGTTCGTCTTTGCCTCAATCCTAACTAGTCTCCCAGTCCCTGCCGCTGAAAAACATCCCCACAACATGATGCTGCCACCACCATGCTTCACCATAGGGATGGTACCAGGTTTCCTCCAGATGTTATGCTTGACATTCAGGCCAAAGTGTTCAATCTTGTTTTCATCAGACCAGATAATCTTGTTTCTTATGGTCTGAGAGTCTTTAGGTGCCATTTGGCAAACTCTAAGCAGGCTTTGATGTGCCTTTGACTGAGGAGTGGCTTCCGCCTGGCCACTCTACCATAAAGGCCTGATTGGTTGAACGCTGCAGATATTTTTGTCCTTCTGGAAGAATCTCCCATCTCCACAGAGCTCTGTCAGAGTGATCATTGGGTTCTTGGTCACCTACCTGATCAAGGCCCTTCTCCCCCGATTTCTCAGTTTGTCCGTTTGGTGGTTCCAAACTTCTTCCATTTAAGAATGATGGAGCCCACTGTGTTCTTGGGGACCTTCAATGCTGCAGACATTTTTTGTACACTTCCCCAGATCTGTGCCTCGATAAAATCCTGTCTCGGAGCTCTACGGACATTTCCTCCTCATGGCTTGGTTTTTGCTCTGACATGCACTGTCAACTGTGGGACCTTACATAGACAGGTGTGTGCCCTTCCAAATCATGTCCAATCAATTGAATTTATCACAGGTGGACTCAAATTAAACTGTAGAAACATTTCAAGGATGATCAATGGAAACAGGATGCACTTGACCTCAATTTAGAGTCTCTTTGCAAAGGGTCTGAAAACTTATGTAAATGTTTAAAAAATCTAAAAATACTATTTTCACTTTCTCATTATTGGGTATTGTGTAGATTGCTGAGGAAAATGTTGTATGTAATCCATTTTAGAATAAGACTGTAAACGTAACAAAATGTTGAAAAAGTCAAGGGGTCTGAATACATACAGTATTTCCAGATTAAACTGAATAAGTTTGGTGAAAAAGTGAATGTATGATTTTGTGTGTTGTACTTTGTCAATTGAAAATGTGCTCAGATTTTTTAAACAACATTCTTTTGATGAACTGTTTTGAGTTTTGTACTAAGAGTTTTGAAAATGCACATATACTTGTGAAGATCGTACCAAAGCGATTGAAAAAAACGAATTTCCTGCAATTGTACATATTTTGCCATGGGGCATAGAGAAAATGTTGCAGTTTTAAAGCAAGTTTTCTGCAGTTCTACACATTTTGCCATGGGGCAGAGAGAAAATTGTGCAATTTTATAAACATTTTTATGCAATTCAAAAACATCCAGGCTGCATCACATTCGACCGTGATTGGGAGTCTCACAGGGCGTTGCACAATTGGCCCAGCGTCGTCCGGGTTTGGCCGGGGTAAATAAGAAATTTGTTCTTAACTGACTCGCCTAGTTAAATAAAGGTTAAATAAAAAATAATAAAAAATATATCTACTAATTTTGCCATGGGGCAGGATAAATTTTGCAGTTTTAAAAGCAAATTTCATTCAATTCTACTTATTTTGCCATGACTTATACCATGTTAATGATATCTGAGTGAGAGTAACAAAAAAAGGTCCCATGCATGCCCAGTCAGTATTCAGACATGATTACGGCTGGCACAGCTAATTGAGTGACTGTCAGTGACTGACAAAACAAGAGAAAAACTGCTGATGCACAACCAAATTTCAAACGTACATATTGTGTATTCAACTATTCTAACTCTCAACAGCAAGTTGAGACCCTGGTGTTGTACTTCATCTTATGTCTTTTCAGGGACTACGAGAAGGAGTGTGAGATGGAGGGGGCAGCTTTCACATGCACAGGAGATTGGTGGCACCTTAATTGGAGAAGGRCGGGCTTGTGGTAATGGCTCGAGCGCAATAGGTTGGAATAGTTTCTATTCATGTTTAATGCCATTCCATTAATTCCGTTCCAGACATTATTATGAGCTGTCCTCCCCTCAATAGCCTCCACAGGTCACATGCATGGGTGAAAAAGAAGTGGGAGAACGATAAGCAAAATTACAGACAAACTGTTGTCTGTTATCTTGACATATATGATGTGCTGTACTTGGCTAATAAAGTTCCCCTTTTCTCTGAGAGCAACAACACGTTCCCATCTTTTTCCTATGCTTCACCATCACATTCATGTAAGTGTGAAGATATTCATGTTAGAAAGGTGGGCTTTACATGTAGTATTGGTGAAGTTATTACTATAAATTATGACTTCATCTCTAAGGATAATTAATATTTGTTATTCATCAGGGCACCAGTCCATTATTGGACAAAAAGTATCTTCAGAAGACGTGACTTATGAGTTATCTTAACAATAACACTGTTAGACAAAAATGGTAATCATTTATTTATTTTAAGGTATATTTGATGAGCCTAATATCAGATTTGTGAAATTGTATGAKTTTCTAGAGCTTGTTTTGTATCAGAGAAACATGCAACAACAGGTAAAATACAAACGTTTAATAATAAAAATAGTAAAATGAATCAATGGTTACACGATGAATGATGATAATGGCATATGATCAATACAGGAGAAAAATAGGAATTGAATAGGTTACCAGCAAATTGATAGAGGATGATATTCTTAATTTGGATGGAGCGACATTTACTCACTCAAGACTACACTTATTAACAGGTCCCATGGGTGCATACTGTGAAAGATTATGGTCTATGAATATTTTATGGAGGAAGTGACTTAAAAGGGGCAAGTAGTGGTTCAGTTCTAATGTTAAAGTTTTGCAGTTACTTAACGTTAACCTAAAGAGCTGCACATTACACATCATGCCAATGCTGGGAAGAGAAAGGGCAATTAGCTACATAGTTACACTCAATAGATGGATTGGGGGTCTTTGGTCAGATGACAGTGCAGCCGCACTATCTGACAATGAGTCGGATTCACGCAAGCTCGGAGATCAGAGTCCTGGGAGGCTAGGGAATCAGAGTAGTCCTGGGCTGTGCAAGGCAGAACAGGGTCCAACATACTGTAGGTTTGGCGAGGAATGCCAGCCTTCGCGGTCGTTGACTGATACAGTATCTAGATGGGATCAGTCGGATGCAAGCTGGTGATCCAGAATCCTTAGTTTGGCTTCAATGGAAATAGGACAACTTGCAAGAGTCCTTGATAGTCACTTCTGAAAGCCAAATAATTCACTGGAATTGAGGTGTGAAACATTCCTCAATTATTTTAATCCCTCCATTTGAGGGAGTGTTCAAAATGTCCTGCCAAACCATCTTACCCTGCTGATTGGTTCAAGCGCGAAAAGGGGGAGAGAGTCATCTAAGCCTCCCCTGACCTCTCTCCTTCATGTTTGTGCCAATTTGAGAAAGTATCCATAGCATGTTCTTCATGTACCAAACACTCACAGAAGCAGTCCAAAAGTGAAGGAAATTAAGTTTGCATTCCATAGGCACCAAACATGCCTTCGTTAGGTCACACATTGGACTGCTTCTGATGCAAGAAGGAAAATTTGATTTAAAAACAGATTAAAAAAACACCTTATGGAACAGCGGGGACTGAAGCAACACAAACATTGACACAGACACATGCATACACACACACACGATAACATATGCACTATACATACACATGGATTTAGTACTGTAGATATGTGGTAGTGGTGGAGTAAGGACCTGAGGGCACACAGTGTGTTGTGAAATCTGTGAATGTATTGTAATGTTTTTAAATTGTATAAACTGCCTTAATTTTGCTGGACCTAAGGAAGAGTAGCTGCTGCTTTGGCATAATAAATACAAATAAAAAATACAAATACACATTGTATGGTTACTTGTAATAAGCATATTATACCTTGTAATAACATAGGAAAAACTAGATCATATCACACAACATACCTTACACTTAGCCCAACATTTTGTCAGTCATTCATGTTTGATGTGCTGTTAGAAAGGTGTTTTAGATTACCTCTTGGTCCTGTCATGACTTGCCCTTTTGGGTGAGGATCATAGGCGCCAGACTCCCCCCCCACACACACAAAATACCTGCAGGAAAACTCTATCTCCCACTCTTACAGAAATGGAATGTTAAATCCCTTTGTTACGACAGAGAGAGAGAGACATTGCAGTATGGTAACATCAAAAGGTTGAATAATGAAACAATACTTCTGTAATCCAAACAGTTGGAAGGGTCCATGGGTACTTAAGAAGAATCATGTCTAATTCATTACTAATTTGTATTGTTACTAAGGACAGTAGAACAACATAACTGTATCTCTGAATGTGTATATTTCCCAGTGATCAGATTCACATCTAGAATGAACTTATATGATTAAATATGAAACTATATGTGAGAAGATGTAATGGGATGTTAGCCTTCTAAATGAGATAATTGTTTTTCATATGAAGTCTTAACCAGTCAGTGAGCACACCCACGTGAGCACAGACATTATGCCAAACATCATGGAAGGCCCCTTTTTCCAGAGAGAAGAATAGTGGGACCGATAGCGTGAGCTGGAAGGTACGAAATGGTTACACAGTCTGAAACTTTCAACACAGAAGAAGAGCATCTCTATAGACCAGAGAGCATGGATCTGTAATTACATTTGGAAATGGTTGGCAATTTACCACTCTATAGATCAGTTACATGCAGCGCCAGCTGAATACATAAAAAATGGGTAAGAAATCTACAAAACTAAAGACTACACATTCACAGTCTTCAGCTGTATATGTAAAATAGTCTAGGAAACTTGACCAAAGACGAGAGAAGAACATTTCCCTATCAAACGACCAGTGGTTTGTCTGATGTATCCAGTATAACAGACACTCTGAGAAATCTGAGCACTACAACTACTACTAGGCTACCTGGGGTGGCAGGTAGCCTAGTGGTTAGAGCATTGGGCCAGTAATCAAAAGGTTGCTGGATGAAATTCCTGAGGAGACAAGGTAAAAATCAGTTGTTTTTTCCCTGAACAAGGCAGTTAATGCAACCGCCGTGTTAGATTTTTTTAAAATAACTTTACCATAACAAACAGCTTACGTTATAGCGAGACATCGCCCGCAAAAAGGGCGGATAATAGGACTCAACATTTTCCACAGAAATACGAAATAACATCATAAATTGTTCTTACTTTTGCTGAGCTTCCATCAGAATCTTGAAGAAGGAGTCCTAGGTCCAGAATAAATCGTTGTTTGGTTTTAGAATGTCCTTCTCTCCTGTCGAATTCGCTCCACAAGGCTAGCCAATGTTGATGACGTTCCCAATTTCTCTCGACGCAGAGAACGGAAAACTCCAAAAGTCCCATTAAACGTTGAATAAACTGATGAAACTCGGTTGAAAAAACCTACTTTATGATGTTTTTCTAATATGTATCAAATAAAAACAAAGCTGGAGATATTAGCCGTGTATACCGAACGCTTATCATAAGACAATATGGAGGTACTTCCCGCGCCTAGGTAGAGAAAGGAAATTCTGGACACGTCATTCCAAGAGCTCTATCTGTTTTACTCACAGATATAATTCAAAAAAAATTGAAACTTAAGAGTGTTTTCTATCCAATAGTAATAATATAATAATATGCAAATTGTACGATCTAGAATAGAGTACGAGGCAGTTTAATTTGGGCACGATTTTTCCCAAAGTGGAAACAGCGCCCCCATCGTTTTTTGGGACTTTTCTCTAGTTTCTCTAGTTACACATTACATTACACATACATTAATTTCGGTGCGGTCTCGCTTTAACGCACGCTGTATGTCGTAGTAACGTTAATTTAAAAAATCTAACACAGCGGTTGCATTAAGAACTAATGTATCTTTCATTTGCTGTCCAACCTGTATTTTTTAGTCAAGTTTATGATTAGTTATTGATTAGATTAGGTGCCTCTCCCAAGATTTCTCCCGACATTTTGTTGGCAGCTTGGCTACTATTCTCATTGTATAACCACGATTTGTGCCGCTAAATATGCACATTTTCGAACAAACAATATAATTGTTATTGGTGTAAATGATTGTTTATAGGACTGTCATCGGTGATGAGTTTTGAAGAGGTTAGTGAAAAATGTAAATATCTTTTGCTGGTTTATTCGTATCGCTAACGTGATGAATCAATTGCTGCTGTGTGGTTGGCTTATTGTAGTAAGGCTAATATAATTGCTAAATTGTGTTTTCGCCTGCTAAAAACACTTAAAAAAATCTGGAAATATTGGCTTGGATTCACAAGATCTTTGTCTTTCATTTGCCGTAGACACTGTGTAATTTTTCAATAAAATGTTTTTTATGATGAGTATTTAGGTAATTCACGTTGCTCTCTGTAGTTATTCTAGTTGCTTTGGTGAGAGTTGTGATGGTGGTTGCAATGTAAAACTATGATTTATACCTGAAATATGCACATTTTTCGAACAAAACATATGCTATACAATAAATATGTTATCAGACTGTCATCTGATGAAGTTGTTTCTTGGTTAGTGACTATTTATATCTTTATTTGGTCGAATTTGTGATAGCTACCTATGCAGGAAAAAAATGGTGGGGTGGTCTTTGGTCTTTTGCTATGGTGGTTAGCTAATAGAAATACATATTGTGTCTTCCCTGTAAACCATTTAAAAAATCAGAAATGATGGCTGGATTCACAAGATGTGTATCTTTCATTTGGTGTCTTGGACTTGTGATTTCATGAATATTTTATTATATGATATCCCTGTCGCTTTAGGCTAGGCTATGCTAGTCAGCTTTTTTGATGGGGGGGATCCCGGATCCGGGATTGTGACTCGTTAGTCACAAATCTAACGAGTAGTCACTGTTACCGTTTTCTGATTTTTCTGAATTAAAGATAGAAATATATCTTACATTTCAGTCATTTATTAATTGTTACCTTCTATCAGTGTCACGTTCCTGACCTGTTTTCTGTTAGTTTTTGTATGTGTTAGTTGGTCAGGACGTGAGTTTGGGTGGGCAGTCTATGTTCTGTGTTTCTATGTTGGTTTTGGGTTACCTGATATGGTTCTCAATTAGAGGCAGGTGGTTTTCATTTCCTCTGATTGAGAGCCATATTAAGGTAGGTGATTTCACATTGTTGTTTGTGGGTGGTTGTCTCCTGTGTCTGTGTTTGTTTGCACCATACGGGACTGTTTCGTTCGTTCGTCGTTATGTGTAGTCATTTTCCTGTTCGTGAGTTCTTCGTGTTATGTAAGTTCTTATGTTCAGGTTCGTSTACTCTGTTTGTTGTTTTGTTTAGGTTCAAGTGAAGTTCGTGTTTTCGTCTTTACTTAAATAAATCATGTCATATCAAGACGCTGCATTTTGGTTTAATCCCTGCTCCTCCTCTTCGGATGAAGAGGAGGAGGAACGCCGTTACAATCAGTCTCATTTTGAATATTGCAAAATCCTTGGATATCTGCACAAACCCTAGCATAAATGATGAATCAGCGATACACAAATTGTCTTAATTATTTATTTACTAACTTACCAAAAAGTCACACAGAATTACATAAACACACAAACAGAATAGCTTACACATTGATTAGTACATAATACAATGAAAAGTCCCAAGTGGACTAACCCGATATGTTGGCTTGATAGACAATGGAAAGGGAAGAGAGAGATGAAACTAGGGATTGTTTTCTTTCCAATTTTATGATTCATATGCATATAGTAAAGAGCAATAATTGAATAAGAGGCAGTTTAATCTGTAGAGCAAATTATGCTAATGCGAAAAATAGCACCCCCTGTATTCTCAAGAGGTTTTAAACATTTCCATGAGCATAGTTATCAACTGTATGTACTGTGTCCATTCTGTCCATTCTTCCGCTCTTTATCTGTCCCCAC
>NC_036867.1:26877895-26911918 GCF_002910315.2 Salvelinus sp. IW2-2015 | reverse complement strand
TTGAGGACGTTTCATTGTATTATGTACTAATCAATGTGTAAGCTATTCTGTTTGTGTGTTTATGTAATTCTGTGTGACTTTTTGGTAAGTTAGTAAATAAATAATTAAGACAATTTGTGTATCGCTGATCATCATTTATGCTAGGGTTTGTGCAGATATCCAAGGATTTTGCAATATTCAAAATGAACTGGTGGACTAACCCGATATGTTGGCTTGATAGACAATGGAAAGGGTGGGGACAGATAAAGAGCGGGAAGAATGGACAGAATGGACACAGTACATACAGTTGATAACTATGCTCATGGAAATGTTAATACCTTGCAAATGAGCGGCTGCTCATTCAAAAAAAATAACTTGTATGTCTTGTCGTCTCTCTGTTGAAATCACCCGGTCACTTTTCTGTCAATAGTAATTCATCAGAAGTCCCTGTTTGTGTTCCCCAGAAGTCGCAATGTCTATTTTTTAGACATGGCAAGTCAGTTAACTTCTACTTGGTCACCATCCCGGATCCGGGAGCATCCTYATCAGTAAAAAAGCTGACTAGCATAGCCTAGCATAGCACCACAAGTAAATACTAGCATATAAATATCATGAAATCACAAGTCCAATACACCAAATGAAAGATACACATCTTGTGAATCCAGCCATCATTTCCGATTTTTAAAATGTTTTACAGCGAAAACACAATATGTATTTCTATTAGCTAACCACAATAGCAAAAGACAACCGCATATTTTCACAATTTTTTTACCGCATAGGTAGCTATCACAAAACCGACCAAATAGAGATATAATTAGTCACTAACCAAGAAACAACTTCATCAGATGACAGTCTTATAACATGTTATACAATAAATCGATGTTTTGTTCGAAAAATGTGCATATTTGAGGTATAAATCATAGTTTTACATTGCAGCTACAATCAAAAATATCACCAAAGCAGCTAGAATAATTACAGAGAGCAACGTGAAATACATAAATACTCATCATAAAACATTTATGAAAAATACATGGTGTACAGCAAATGAATGATAAACATCTTTTGAATCCAGCCAATATTTCAGATTTTTTAAGTGTTTTACAGTGAAAGCACAATATAGCATTATATTAGCTTACCACAATAGCCAACCACACAAACGCATTTATCAGCAGCAAAAGGTAGTGATCGCAAAAACCAGCAAAAGATATTAAATTATTCACTAACCTTGAAAAACTTCATCAGATGACAGTCCTATAACATCATGTTACACAATACATATATGTTTTGTTCGAAAATGTGCATATGTAGCGGTACAAATCGTGGTTTTACAATGTGAATACGTAGCCAAAATGCACAAAATTCTCCGGAGATATTTTGGACAGTCACCTAATCTAATCAAATAACTCATCATAAACTTTACTAAAAAATACATGTTGTACAGCAAATGAAAGATACACTAGTTCTTAATGCAACCGCTGTGTTAGATTTTTTTAAATAACTTTAGTACGACATACAGCTTACGTTATAGCGAGACAGCGCCCGCCAAAACGCTGGATAATAGGACTAAACATTTTCCACAGAAATACGAAATAACATCAAAAATGGTTTCTACTTTTGCTGAGCTTCCATCAGAATCTTGTACAAGGAGTCCTTTGTCCAGAATAAATCGTTGTTTGGTTTTAGAATGTCCTCTTCGCCTGTCGAATTAGCAACCATAGCTAATTAGAGACAACCATAGACAACTTCACACTTCACAAGAAAATTCCAAAACTCGCAATAAACGTTCAATAAACTGATACAACTCAGTTGAAAAAAACTACTTTATGATGTTTTTATCACATCTATCAAATAAGAGCCGGAGCCGGAGATATCAGAGCCGGAGATATCTAACGTTTGTACCAAAAGCTTTTCAGAAGGCAATCTGGGGTTCCTTCTTGCGCCTTCGAAGACAATGACATTTCCAGTCACGTCATTCCAAAAGCTCTTGTTCGGCCTCAGATCAAGCTAGACACCCCATTCCACCTCCCACTGCCTGTTGACATCTAGTGGAAGGCGTATGAAGTGCATGTATATCCATAGATTTCAGGCATATTAATAGGAAGGCCCTGGAACAGAGCCTCGATTTCAGATTTTTCACTTCCTGTCAGGAAGTTTGCTGCAAAATGAGTTCTGTTTTACTCACAGATATAATTCAAACGGTTTTAGAAACTTGAGAGTGTTTTCTATCCAATAGTAATAATAATATGCATATTGTACGAGCTAGAATAGAGTACAAGGCAGTTTAATTTGGGCACGATTTTTTACAAAGTGAAAATAGCGCTCCCTATTAGAAAAGGTTTTAAGAACACATTTTTATTTACAGCAGTGGGTTAAAACATTCCCCAACCAGACACTGTTGATTGATGGCAGCTTTCGCGCAAAACTGAACACGCGAACCACTGCTTTTAATCAGGGCAAGTTGACCGGAAACATGACCGAATACAAACAGTGTAGCTCTTCCCTCCGCAAGGCAATCAAACAAGCTAAGCGTCAGTACAGAGACAAAGTGGAGTCGCAATTCAACGGCTCAGACACGAGAGGTATGTGGCAGGGTCTACAGTTAATCACTACAAAAGAAAAACCAGCCCCGYCGCGGATCACGATGCCTTGCTCCCAGACAGACTAAACAACTTTCTTGCTTGCTTTGAGGACAATACAGTGCCACTGACACGTCCCACTACCAAAACCTGCAGGCTCTCCTTCACTGTAGCCAATGTGAGTAAAACATTAAAACGTGTTAACCCTCGCAAGGCTGCAGGCCCAGACGGCATCACCGGCCGCGTCCTCAGAGCTTGCGCAGACCAGCTGGCTGGTGTGTTTACAGACATATTCAATCAATCCTTACCCCAGTCTGTTATCCCTACATGCTTGTTCCTGTTCCCAAGAAAGCTAAGGTAACTGAGCTAAATGACTACCGCCCTGTAGCACTCACTTCCGTCATCATGAAGTGCTTTGAGAGACTAGTCAAGGACCATATCACCTCCACCCAACCTGTAAGTCTAGACCCACTCCAATTTGCTTACCGCCCCAATACGTCCACAGACGACGCAATCGCCATCACACTGCACACTGCCCTAACCCATCTGGACAAGATGAATAACTATGTAAGAATGCTGTTCTTCGATTACAGCTCAACATTTAACACAATAGTACCCTCCAAACTCATCATTAAGCTCGAGACCCCGCCCTGAGCAACTGGGTCCTGGACTTCCTGCCGGGCCGCCCCCAGGTGGTGAGGGTAGGTAGGAAACATCTCCACCCTGCTGATACTCAACACTGGGTCCCCACAAGGGAACTGCGTGGCCATGCACGTCTCCAACTCAATCATCAAGTTTGCAGATGACACAACAGTAGTGGGCTTGATTACCAACAACGACGAGACAGCCTACAGTGAGGAGGTGAGGGCACTCGGAGTGTGATGCCAGGAAAACAACCTCTCACTCAACGTCAACAAAACAAAGGAGATGCTCGTGGACTTCAGGAAACAGCAGAGGGCGCACCCCCCTATCCACATCGACGGGACAGCAGTGGAGAAGGTGGAATGTTTTAAGTTCCTTGGGGTAAACATTATGGACAAACTGAAATGGTCCACCCACACAGACAGCGTGGTGAAGGCGCAACAGTGCCTCTTCAACCTCAGGAGGCTGAAGAAATGTGGCTTGTCACCAAAAACACTCACAAACTTTTACAGCTGCACAATCGAGAGCATCCTGTCGGGCTGTATCACCGCCTGGTACGGCAGCTTCTCCGCCCATAACCGGAAGGCTCTCCAGAGTAGTGAGGTCTGCCCTCCAGGACACCTACACCACCCGATGTCACAGGAAGGCCAAAAAGATCATCAAGGACAACAACCACCCGAGCCACTGCCTGTTCACCCCGCTATCATCCAGAAGGCGAGGTCAGTACAGGTGCATCAAAGCGAGGACCGAGAGACTGAAAAACAGCTTCAATCTCAAGGTCATCAGACTGTTAGCTATCACTAACATTGAGTGGCTGCTACCAACATACTGACTCAACTCCAGCCACTTTAATAATGGAAAAATAGTTGTAATCAATTTATCACTAGCCACTTTATATTATATCATGTTTACTTACCCTACATTTCTCATCTCATATGTATATACTGTACTCTATACCATCTACTGCATCTTGCMTATGCCGTTCGGCCATCACCCATTTATATGGTTTTATGCACATATTCGTATTCATTCTTTTACACTTGTGTGTATAAGGTAGTTGTTGTGAAATTGTTAGGTTATATTACTTGTTAGATATTACTGCATGGTCGGAACTAGAAGCACAAGCATTTCGCTACACTTGCATTATCACCTGCTAACCATGTGTATGTGACAAATACATTTGATTTGAGTATGCTATTCTGTTCTTCTGAAAAATACTAAATTTTCTTCATATCATGCTTTATTAGACCTTTCTAAATGTATTGTGAAGGTGTAGGCTATATTACATGGATTTATTAGACTTTTTAAAATGTAGATGTTTCAAAGGTCTGTATCAGTGGCTTGTAGGCAACATGTGGAAGCCAGGAGATGCTGGATGTGTTTTTAATAATTAACGGTCATTTACCATGAGACCGACAGTTATCTGCTTGACAGTCACCGGCTGACAAAATTTTGTGACCGCCACAGCCCTAGTGTAGATTGATGAGAGAAAAAAACWATTTAATACATTTTAGGATAAGGTTGTATAGTAAATAAGTAGAATTATGGAGTGAAGTTTTGAATGAAATTGAAATATGACAAATTTAATATTGTAATAGAGAGTGATAGACAGAGAGAGTTTCATTTAGGCTGGTTGGAAAGACGGACAAGAAGGCAATTAGAAAGCCAGTGGCCAATTAGAAAGCCAGTGAGAGAGCAGCAGAAGCAGCAGATTCCCTGTGAGGAGAAAGAACACAAGACACTGGCTTTGTGTGACCAGGAAGAGCGACAGAGTCAGTCATACACACACTGAGACAGTGACTGCTCCAACACACTGAAGACAGTGACATGACAGAGCTGTAGTTTTGTCTCTGAAAGAGAGCTTTATGCAGAGACTGGCACCACAAGAGAAGAATATCTTTAGTTTGAACTGATTGCTTTCTTATTTATTTAAATGTTATATATTTTTACTTGAAATATTCCTCAAATCTGCTGAGATTTCAGTAAGTTTGAATTGAGTGGATCAGTGGATTCAGTGGATTGTCTCTTGACTCAGTGTGAGGAATGAGGAGACACAGGGTTTGTTGGGCTGATGCTATACTCTTGTGTTTGGTAAATTTATTTAACWAGGCAAGTCAGTTAAGAACAAATTCTTATTTACAATGACGGCCTACCCCGACTAAACCCTAACCCGGATGACGCTGGGCCAATTGTGTGACGCCCTATGGGACTCCCAATCATGGCCGGTTGTGAGGCAGCCTGAAATCGAACCAGGGTCTGTAGTGACACCTCTAGCACTGAGATGCAGTGCCTTAGACCGCTGCGCCACTCGGGAACCCCTTATAGTGTGTGCTGATATTGGGACTAGAGGGGGACTGCAGCAGGGTGCCAAGGTCTATGGTCTCCCCTCATGGGAGGAGAGAATCCTTTTGGAACAGTACACAGATCATTGGGGACAACAGAAACCAGTAATTCAAGACAAAACCACATGTGAAGTCACCATTGAACAGAACTGACTTGCCTAGACCCTCCCAACACCGTCTCCCCAGCCGCTCCCTGCCGCTGAGTGAGGGAGTCAGTTAGACTCAGTAAGCTTTCCTCTTCCCAAGGCCAGAGGAAAGGACAGGCAAGGACAGGCTAGGACAGGGAGCCCCCCACCCCACCCCTCTCTCTCTCTCTGTTTCTCTCTCTCTCCCTCCCCACTTTAATAAGACCATTTATTTTACAAGACCATTCCCCCCGTCTCTCTCTCTCTTCCTCCCCACTTTAATAAGACCATTCCCTGGGTGTCAGAGAGCTGGAGAGGGGCCCCTGGAGCAGAGGTCAGGGTCACACACACAGAGGGAGGYACCCTGGACACCTTCTTCACATCTCATCTGAGAAACACACCCTGAAGCGGATGGGTTACTTTGAGGCTCAACAGTTTAGGCTTATAGGTGTGTTGTTTGTTTGTGTGATGTTGGTGAAAGATGTTTTGGTAGTTGAATTAGTTCAATTAAGCTGGAAGGTGTAAGGAAATAAGAGAGGATGAAAAGAGGATCAGATGGTCGTGCATGCACAGAGACAAACACAGACACACAGACACCTCTGTAGCCACTGGGCTCCTGAGGGTTTGAACTTGCCATGTTTAATTACTTGTATGGCATTCACCACATAAGGGGAGCTGTGAACTCAAATTTCTACTYGTGATTATATACTAGAAGCAGCCTTTCAGGGGGAAAGCTAATAGATTGTTTCAGTACACACAGTGCGACCTTCTAGGCAGGTTAGAGCAAACCCTCAACGTATTTGAAAGATTTCAAATACTAATTGAACACAGGTCTGCATGTTAGCGGTGCTAGCCGTGTCAGTAATGTTGTCCTTTAGTTTTGCTGGCACTTTTAATGGAGAGCATTAAAAGTGATATGTGCTAATTCCTCTGACTCTTGGCCAGTTAAATTAAGAGTGCTGATGAGAGAGGATGTCACACTGAGGTCCACAAATGTTGAGGATTAGGGGGTTGGTAACATACAGTGGTGCATGATGGACACAACTTTCCCACAGGCAAACACTCACGAGCACACACATGCACATACACACACACACAGCCAAGCCAGGCATTTCTCACTCTCGCAGACGGACATTGTAGTTATTATTTTAAAAATTCAACACGACCGCCATGTTCTCTCCACAAAGAGTGGTTTGTTCAAGATACCCTGTTGTTCAAGAAGCTACAGTGAAACAAGTCAGAGTTCTCCCACTAAATCTAAGCAGTCACTCTAAAAATATTAATATTCACCGGCAATTCTGAGTTAATTCCTAAACTTAAACACTTTGAAATTCCCGAGTGGCACAGTGGTCTAAGGCACTGCATTTCAGTGCTAGAGGTGTCACTACAGACCCTGGTTCGGTTCCAGGCTGTATCACAACCGGATAGGGAGTCCCATAGGGCGGTACACAATTGGCCCAGCGTCATCTGGGTTAGGGTTTGGCCAGGGTAGGCCGTCATTGTAAATAAGTATTTGTTCTTAACTGACTTGCCTAGTTAAATAAAGGTAAAAAAATAAACATAGAATTTTTACGTTTTACGTTTGAGAAATATGGATGAACATCTAATTCTGACGTGAGACTGTGAGAGCTAGTTGCCCACAAATGCCGCAGTTTTAAAACACACACAGACACTGTGGAATGCAACGATAACTCCAAGATAAGTCCGATATTTTGATTTGCTGCAATGCCTTGTGAGCGAGGCGAGCGGAGCGCCCTGGAAAAATGCCTCTGACTACTCCAACGGCATGTCTCTCAGCATTTGCTTCACTCATATGTGACTGACATTGCTTTTACAATGTTGAATACAGATATTGTTTGGTGGAGTGAGGGAGAAAAAAAAGAGGGCATAGGGTAATAATGTTGGTCTTGTGTTGTCCCGGGCCTCCTTTTGCCATGTCTTTATCACGTTCACACATCGGGAGCACACACACACATCCCTATGGATAAACTATTACTTCCCTTAAGTGCTGCTAAGAAAAATACTTTTATTTGACACTGTATTCCAAACAGTAACGTTCCTGTAAATGCTTTAGCCCAGTGTAAACATGAAATGGAACAGAACCTCCATTAATTAGCCCTATGATTAATACCATGATATGTGAATATTATTAAACAAATCAAGCTGTTTCTACACCTGCGTAGTAGAAATAAACTAAAAGATCAGTGTAATTTTCAATGAAAACAGAAACAATTCAACATTCATAATATCCAGGGCAGGCAAGAGATGCCTGTCTTATTCAGAGCACAGTTGGAGGGAGGCAGAATATAGAGTGAAATATTATCTAAATTCAAAGTCTTGTTGCACACAGGCCTCCGCTTTGTACCCCTTCTACCGACTGACAAAATATGACACGCACTCAGTACACCTGTCACACCCTGGCCTTAGTATTCTTTTGTTTTCTTTATTATTTTAGTTAGGTCAGGGTGTGACATGGGGAATGTATGTGTTTTTGTAGTGTCTAGGGTGGTTGTATGGTTTAGGGGGTTAAATAGAGTAGATGGGTTTGTGTTTAGTATAGGTGTCTAGCTGTGTCTATGGTTGCCTGAATGGTTCTCAATCAGAGACAGATGTCATTAATTGTCTCTGATTGGGAGCCATATTTAAGGCAGCCATAGGCACTAGGTTAATGTGGGTAATTGTCTATGTTCTATGTTGCATGTGTGCACTTAGTTCGGTTTAGCTTCACGATCGTTTGTTTTGTTCATTTTGTAAGTGTTTGTTTTATTCCCTTCATTAAAAGAAGATGTATTTTTCACACGCTGCGTATTGGTCCTCTCTTCCACGTCAACACGATCGTGACAGAATTACCCACCAAACAAGGACCAAGCAGCGTGTCAAGCAACAGCGATCGCAGGATTACAGGAATTGGGAAGAAATTCTGGACAGCGGAGGACCCTGGGCACAACCGGGAGAATATCGCCGCCCCAAAGCTGAGCTGGAGGCAGCGAAAGCAGAGAGGCGCCGGTATGAGGAGGCAGCACGGCAGCGCGGCTGGAAGCCCGAGAAGCAGCCCCAGAAATTTCTTGGGTGGGGGCACTTGGAGCAGTCGGCGAAGTTGAGGGGTGAGTCTGAGATTGTCGAAGTTATTGGACAGATTGGAGGAGAGTGAACGGAGGGGAGATTATGAGACATTCGAGGAGTTGTTGACGAAATTGGAGGAGAGTGAAGAGAGAGAGCTGTTGGTTTGGCAGAGTATGCACGGCATTCGCCCTGAGGAGCGTGTTAGCTGTCCGATGCCACCTGTGTCAGTTCCTCGTACTCAGCCTGAAACTTGTGTTAAAGTTCCGGAAGATTTGATGCCGGCTATACACACCAGGTCTCCAGTAAACCTTCACAACCCGGTGTGTCCTGTTCCTGCTTCTTGCACTCATCCTGAGGTGCGTGTTCTCAGCCCGGTACCACCAGTACCGGAACCACGCACCAGGCCTATAGTGCACCTCGACAGTCCAATACGCCCTGTTCCTCTTCCCGCACTCGCCCTGAGGTGCGTGTCCTCGGCCAGTACCACCAGTGCCGACACCACGCACCAAGCTTCCTGTGCGTCTCCAGAGTCCAGTACGTCCTGTTCCTCCTCCCCGCACTAGCCTTGAGGTGCGTGTCTCCAGTCCGGTACCACCAGTTTCGGCACCACGCACCAAGCCTCCTGTGCGTCTTCAGAGTCGTGTACACACTGTTCCTTCTCCCCGCACTCGCCCTGAGGTGCGTGCACTCAGCCCGGTACCACCAGTGCCGGTACCACGCACCAGGCCTATAGTGCGCCTCGAGAGTCCAGTGTGCCCTGTTCCTGCTTCCCGCACTAGCCCTGAGATGCGTGTCCCAGCCGGTACCACCAGTTCCGGCACCACGCACTAGGCCTAATGTGCATCTCCAGGGTCCAGTATGCCTGTTCTTCTCCCCGCACTAGCCCTGAGATGCGTGTCTTCAGCCCGGTACCACCAGTGCCGCACCACGCCTAGGCCTAATTGCGTCTCCAGGTCCAGTATGCCTGTTCCTCTCCCCGCACTAGCCTGAGTGCGTGTCCCCAGCCCGGTACCACCAGTTCGGCACCACGCACCAGGCATACAGTGCGCCTCAGCCGGCCAGAGCTGCCCGTCTGCCAAGCAACGTCAGAGCTGCCCGTCTGCCAAGCACCGTCAGAGCTGCCCGTCTGCCAAGCACCGTCAGAGCTGCCCGTCTGCCAAGCGCCGTCTGAGCTGCCCGTCTGCCAAGCGCCGTCTGAGCTGCCCGTCTGCCAAGCGCCGTCAGAGCTGCCCGTCTGTCCCGAGCCGTCAGAGCTGCCCGTTTGTACCGAGCCGTCAGAGCTGCCCGTCTGTCCCGAGCCGTCAGAGCCGTCCGCCAGACAGGATCAGCCAGAGCCTTCCGCCAGACAAGATCAGCCAGAGCCGTCCGCCAGACAGGATCAGCCAGAGCCGTCCGCCAGACAGGATCAGCCAGAGCCGTCCCCAGACAGGATCAGCCAGAGCCGTCCCCCAGACAGGATCAGCCAGAGCCGTCCGCCAGACAGGATCAGCCAGAGCCGTCCGCCAGACAGGATCAGCCAGATCCGTCAGCCAGCAAATGCGCAGCCATATCCGTCAGCCAGCCATGGAGCAGCAGATCCGTCAGCCAGCATGAGCAGCCAGATCCGTCAGCCTGCCATGAACAGCCAGATCCGTCAGCCAGCCATGAGCAGCCAGATCCGTTCAGCCGCCATGAGCAGCCAGATCCGTCAGCCAGCCATGAGCAGCCAGATCCGTCAGCCAGCCATGAGCAGCCAGATCCGTCAGCCAGCCATGAGCAGCCAGATCCGTCAGCCAGCCATGAGCAGCCAGATCCTTCAGCCAGCCATGAGCTGCCAGATCCTCAGCCAGCCATGAGCTGCCGTCCCTCAGTCCGGAGCTGCCGTCCCTCAGTCCGGAGCTGCCGTCCCTCAGTCGGAGCTCCCGTCCCTCAGTCCGGAGCTACCCCTCAGTCCGGAGCTAACCCTCAGTCCGGAGCTACCCTTCCGTCCGGTGGCGCCCTCTGGGATGGTCTTCAGTCCGGGACTTGCTACAAGGGTCGCCGCTCCAGAGGCGCCACCAAAGCGGGTATTGACAATGGTGGAGTGGGGGCCTCGTCCCGCGCCCGAGCCGCCGCCATGATGGGGCCACCCCGGACCCTCCCCTTCTGTTTCAGGTTCTGCGGCCGGAGTCCGCACCTTTGGGGGGGGTACTGTCACACCCTGGCCTTAGTATTCTTTGTTTTCTTTATTATTTTAATTAGGTCAGGGTGTGACATGGGGAATGTATGTGTTTTTGTAGTGTCTAGGGTGGTTGTATGGTTAGGGGGTTAAATAGAGTAGATGGGTTTGTGTTTAGTATAGGTGTCTAGCTGTGTCTATGGTTGCCTGAATGGTTCTCAATCAGAGACAGATGTCATTAATTGTCTCTGATTGGGAGCCATATTTAAGGCAGCCATAGGCACTAGGTTAATGTGGGTAATTGTCTATGTTCTATGTTGCATGTGTGCACTTAGTTCGGTTTAGCTTCACGATCGTTTGTTTTGTTCATTTTGTAGTGTCTGACACGGGCAGTAAGCGGGTGCAGAGTTTCACTCTGTCTGAGAGAGCATGGTGATTTCAAATGCTTCTGTTAAATACCACAGACAGGAGAAGGATGGGGTTATCTGCAGCTTGATTCATATGAGATCTGGGGTCTGTGCCGACACATTGGAGAGGAGTTGCCAGGAGAGAAGAAAGGAGAGTAGGTATTCTAACATTTACAGTGTCACCTTCCCTCCCGTTTCCTCTCTTTTTCCTCTCCATGCCTACCCCCTCCTGCATCATCTGTGTCATGGGAATAACTAGTTAGGTAAGTACCAGGTAAGTTACTCTTGTCTAGTGACACCAGGTTCGTTTCAATCCCCAGAACACACTATACAGCACAAAAGGTTGCAATTACATACACAATCTTTATTGTAGCAAGTAAATCCATGCAAAGGGAGTAGTCAGTACTCCTTAGTAGATCAAATCAAAACTAACAGACATGAACAGCAGGTCCACCTGGGGCCTACAGCAGTAAGAACTGACCCTGGCAAGCGCACAGACAAGTCCAGAGGCAAAAACAGTCCTAAAGAGGCCCTATTTACTTTCCCTGACCAGAAGTAAAAACAGGCAGTGTAAATCAAAATTCATGCGGCAAAAAGTAAATATTCCAAAACACAGCAAATCCCAAACTTGGCATACAAAATCACACAATTCTGTTTCCATGAGTAGCACTGTTAAGCACAGCAACCAATACAATTCTGTTTCAATGGATAGCACACTATGGCACAGCAAATCATGCAATTTTGTTTCAATGAATAGCACCCTAGGGCACAGCAAACTATGCAAGTTACTCATTATAACGGAAAAGCGAAAGCGAGATAGAGACAACAACATAGTTTGCCCCTCATCTCCTACAGTCAATATACCCATCCAACAGTTTCTTAGTTTGTTAGGATAATTTCATTGTCAAATCAAATTGAATACAACAGGTGTAGAACTTAACATGAAATGCTTACTTACAAACCCTTAACCAACAATGCAGTTGTAAGAAAAATAAGACTAAAGAAAATATTTAAGAGTAACAATAAAATAATAAAACGAGGCTGTATACAAGGGTACCGAGTCAATGTGCGGGGGTACTGGTTTGTCGCGGCAATTGAGGTAATACGTATATGTAGGTAGGGGTAAAGCAAAGATAATGAACAGCGAGTAGCAGCAGCGTCCATAATTCTTCTGCACATATAGTTCACTCGTGTCACCCGTGTCTCTTTCTCTCTTCTTAGATCAAAAGGATTGTCTGACACCCAAGGTGTTCCTTCAGTTGTCTTTCAAACCTGGACTAAATACTTGAACGTGAATGTTTGGAAATAGATTTGAACTGTATAGTCTTTGTTGTCTGAGTGCACATTTCAATATTGGTCCTCATATTGGAAAATAACAGTGACTCCAGCAATATGAAATCACAGTTTGTATCCCAAATGGCACTCTATACTGTTAATTTCCTATATAGTGCACTACTTTCGACCAGAGCCCTAAATAGGGAATATGGTGCCATTTGGAACTCAGCCACACGCTTTCTAACAGGCATATTATGAGCGCCACGAGCACCACATAACAGTTGATGCTTCACAGTGTGGTGATTGACTTAAAATGTTCCCCTCCTTACCAAACGCCGCTGGTTGGAAAATCCTCTTCACTGGAGCATCGCACAAAACATCTCTTCACCATGGAGAGAGAGGAAGGAGGGAAGCAAGCTGCAGGAGGCTAGAATACTGCATGGCTTTCCTCTCTTCTCTCTCTCTCTTGCCGCTCTGTTCTGTTCGGCTCGGCTTGACATTCTTGGATCCCGGCCGGTAGGAGAGAGAGAAGTTGAACTGGGTGAATAATAGGGCTCACCGAGCCTGCCTGGAATTGAAGCACTTGGCGGTGCAGACATATTCCTGGTTATCTGGTCGGTCCACACAATGAATGGATGTTCCGCCCACACCAGCCAGTGCCTCCACTCCTCCAACGCCATCTCCACCGCGAGAAGCTCACGATTCCCCACATCGTGGTTCCTCTCCGTGGTGTTGAGGCGGTGGGAGAAGAAGGCGCATGGATGCAACTTGAGGTCCAGGGCAGATGGCTGGGACAGGACAGCCCCCACTCCGACATCCAAAGCATTGGCCTCCACCACRAACTGGCGGGATGGGTCAGGATGAACCAAGATGTGAGCTGTGGTGAAGCGATGTTTGAGATCCCAGAACGCCCGATCAGCAGCTGGGGACCACGTAAACTGAACCTTGGGATAGGTGAGTGCAGACAGGGGGAAGCCAGGGTGCTGTAGCCCCGGATAAAGCGGAGATAAAAGTTGGCGAAATCCAGGAACCGCTGTAGCCGTACTCTGGACGTAGGCTGGGGCCAATTGACCACCGCTCTCTCCTTCCCAGGATCCAACTGTACGCTCCCTGCAGTGATGATGTATCCCAGAAAGGGGATGGTGGAACGATGAAATTCGCACTTCTCTGCTTTTACAAAAAGCTGGTTTTCCAGGAGGTGTTGGAGAACCTGTTGGATGTGGAGCAGGTGTTCTTGGGTGTGACAATGTGATATTAGGTTGCTTCTTGTGTAAATATTTTCAGGCTGGATTTTAATGATTTGTATGGGAGAAGATGAGGATGTCATCGAGGTAGACAAAGACTAACCGGTTCAGCATGTCACAGCTCAGCCTTCAACACAATAGTACCCTACAAGCTCATYGTTAAGCTTGAGGCCCTGGGTCTCAACTCCGTCCTGTGCAGTTGGGTCCTGTACTTCCTGACGGGCCACTCCCAGGTGGGGAAGGTAGGAAACAACATTTCCACTTCGCTGATCCTGAACACTGTGTGCTCAGCCCCCTCCTGTACTCCCTGTTCACCCATGACTGCATGGCCAAGCACGTCTCCAACTCAATCATCAAGTTTGCAGATGACACAACAGTAGTGGGCTTGATTACCAACAACAACGWGACAGCCTACAGTGAGGTGGTGAGGGCACTCGGAGTGTGATGCCAGGAAAGCAACCTCTCACTCAACGTCAACAAAACAAAGGAGATGCTCGTGGATTTCAGGAAACAGCAGAGGGCGCACCCCCCATCCACATCGACAGGACAGCAGTGGAGAAGGTGGAATGTTTTGTTCCTTGGCGTAAACATCATGGACAAACTGAAATGGTCCACCGACACAGATAGTGTGGCGAAGAAGGAGCAAAACCGCCTCTTCAACCTCAGGAGGYTGAAGAAATTTGGCTTGTCACCTAAAACTCTCACAAACTTTTTCAGATGCACAATTGAGAGCATCCTGTCAGGCTTTATCACCGCCTGGTACGGCAGCTGCACCACACACAACTGCAAGGCTCTCCAGAGTGTGGTGCGGTCTACACAAAGAATCACCGGGGGCAAACTACCTGCCCTCCAGCACACCTACAACATCTAATGTCACAGGAGGGACAAAAAGATCATCAAGGACAACAACCACCCGAGCCACTGCCTGTTCACCTCACTATCATCCAGAAGGCGAGGTCAGTACAGCTGCATCAAAGCTGTGACCGAGAGACTGAAAAACAGCTTCTATCTGGACTGTTAACCTCTCCCGGGCAGGTGGGACGCAAATGTCCCACTGGCCAATAGCCAGGGAAAATACAGCGCGCCATATTCAAATAACATGATATAAAAATCTAACTTTCATTAAATCACACATGTAAGATACCAAATTAAAGCTACACTCGTTGTGAATCCAGCCAAGCTTTTCGGCGAAAGCATAAGATGCTATTATCTGATGATAGGACCATTGTAAACAAAGAGAGWAGCATAATTCAACACTGCAAGCACGACACAAAACGCAGAAATAAAATATAAATCATGCCTTACCTTTGACGAAATCTTTTGTTGGCACTCCAATATGTCCCATAAACATCACAAATGGTCCTTTTGTTCGATTAATTCCGTCGATATATATCCAAAATGTCAATTTATTTGGACCGTTTCATCCAGAAAAACACAGCTTCCAACTTTCACCAAGTCACTACAAAATATATCAAAAGTTACATGTAAACTTTACCAAAACGTTTCAAACTACTTTGGTAATACAACGTTAGGTATTTTAACGTTAATAATCGATCAATTTGAAGACGGGATGATCTGTGTTCAATACAAAAAGAAAACAAACTGACGCAACTTTTTTCATAACGTGACTCTCTCAAAAAATGTACTTAATGTGACCCTCATTTACGATAGCCCTACTTCTTCACTACACAAAGGAATAACCTCAACCAATTTCCAAGGACTGGTGACATCCAGTGGAAGCGGTAGGAACTGCAAGCAAGTCCATTAGAAATCTGGTGTCTCTAAAAAATATAATTGAAAAGACAGTGACATCAAAAAAAATACAAATTCTGAATGGTTTGTCCTCAGGGTTTTGCCTGCTACATAAGTTCTGTTATTCTCACAGACATGATTCAAACAGTTTTAGAAACTTCAGAGTGTTTTCTATCAAAATATACTAATAATATGCATATCTTATATTCTGGGGATGAGTAGCAAGCAGTTGAATTTTGGCATGCTATTTTTCCCGAAAGTGAAAATGCTGCCCCCTGCCCTCAAGAAGTTGACAGCCATCACTAACAGTGAGAGGCTGCTGCCTACGTACAGACTTAACCTCTAACGAGCCTCTACCCCGGTCCGGGAGCACCCCCCACCCCCCCACACACTGATTAGCATAGCTAGCATAGCTTCACAAGTAGATAGTAGCATCTAAATATCATTAAATCACAAGTCCAAGAACACAGATGAAGATACAGATCTTGTGAATAAAGCCACCATTTCAGATTTTTAAAATGTTTTACAGGGAAGACAAAATATGTAAATCTATTAGCTAAACACGTTAGCAAAATACACCACTATTCTAACTCCATCATTTCTTACTCCTTCAGGTGCTATCACCAATTCGGCTCAACTAAGATATTGATATCCACTAACCAAGAAAAAACCTCTTCAGATGACAGTCTGATAACATATTCATGGTATAGGATAGTTTTTGTTAGAAAAAGTGCATATTTCAGGTAGAAATCACAGTTTACAATTGCACCCACCATCACAAATCGACTAGAATTACTAGATAGAGCAACGTGTATGACCAATTTACTCATCATAAACACTTTCATAAAATAGACAAAGCATGCAATGGAAAGACCCAGTTCTTGTGATTTCAGACCATATTTCAGATTTTCTAAGCGTTTTTCAGCGAAAACACAATAAATCGATAAGTTAGCATACCACATGTGCAAACGTTACCAGAGCATCGATTCCAGCCAAAGAGCGCTATAACGTAATCACCGCCAAAATATATTAATTTTTTCACTAACCTTCTCAGAATTCTTCCGATGACACTCCTGTAACATCATTTTACAATATACATATACAGTTTGTTCGAAAAGGTGCATATTTAGCCATACAAAACCGTGGTTACACAATAAAAATACTAGGAAATCAAGCCTCAATATGTCTGACGTCATCTATCAGAGTGATCTAGTTTAATTGAAAGCTAATCATTATACTTGACAAAAAATACAGGGTTGACAGCATCGAAAGACAAATTAGTTCTTAATGCAACCGCTGATTTACATTTTTAAAATTATCCTTACTTTTCAATACAGGGTTGGCCAAGTGAAGCTATACCAAACAAAATGGCGAAAATGCGTTTAAAATATTTCGACAGAAACGATTTATCATATTAATAATTGCTTACTTTGAGCTGTTCTTCCATCAGATTCTTGGGCAATGTATCCTTTCTATGTTTAAACGTCTTTTGGTCGATAGATGTCCTCTGTCCTTCGAAATGTCCACCACCAACGACCGACACCCCAAACGTGTCCAAACTTTCAGAGTGCACAACAAAGAAATTCCTCAAAATCGCACTAAACGGATATAAATTGCTATAAAACGGTTCAAATATACATTATGATGTTTTTAAACAACTATAACGACTGAAAACATGACCGGAGAAATATTGCTGGTTAGAAAACGATTTGGAACGAGGCAAGTCCGATGGCCTTCACGCTTCAGGCGCACGACGAGAAAGGGCGGTCCCTAAACATTTTGTGGTTTTATAATGGCTGTGAATGTCCCATCGATTCCATTGAAAACGTGATGACGTACAGACACCCAGAGGAAGACGTAGGCAGTGTCGGTTTTTCATAGCATTCACTGTCGCCTTAAAAACAGACCCCAGATCAGAGGTAAAAATTTCTGAAATCTGAACCCTGTCATGAAAAGTGCTGTAGAAATTGTTCTGTACCACTCAGAGACAAATTCCAACTTCTATAGAAACTAGAAGGGTTTTTCTATCCAATAATAACAATAATGTGCATATTGTACGATCAAGAATTTAGCACGAGGCAGTTTAATTTGGAGACACAAATATGCTAATGCGGAACAGCCACCCCTATAGTTGCAAGAAGTTAAGTCATTGTCCACTTTAATAAATTGATCACTAGTCACTTTAATAATGCCACTTCAATAATGTTTACATCTCTTACATTACTCATGTCATTTTGTATATACTGTATTTTATACCATCTATTGAATCTTGCCTATGCCACTCGATCATCCATATATTTATATGTACACATTCTTATTTAATCCCTTTAGATTTGTGTGTATTAGGTTTTGTTGTGGAATTTTAGATTACTTGTTAGATAACACTGCATTGTCAGAACTAGAAGCACAAGTATTTCGCTACACTCACATTAACATATGCTAACCATGTGTATGTGACAAATAAAATTGTATTTCTGTTTGATTTGATACTTTCAGTTGATTGTACTAGCGCTTCACTTGTCTACTGGAAGTTGGTGGTGTTGCTATTCCAACTTCTTGTTAGCTAGTTAGCATAACAAATTACTAGCTAGACATCTTTTAACTTCATTAACAATGTCCATGAGAACGCACAATGACTAGACCACTTAGGCTAAGCTAAGAATGACATGAATAAAAAAGTCAATACATGTTGGTTAGTTAGTTTGATAGCGTAAAGTAAATTTACAGGCAATTCAATGTATTAGCAGCCAACTAATGTTAGGTAGAGCCAACCACACACAAGTCAGGTTTATTATAAAGTCCATCTTTAATTATATATGACTTCACCATAGCCCTTTTTGACTCTCAGATCAATTCAGTGTCTATAAATTAATTCTCAGAGTGTCTACAAAACAATTCTTAGTATATTTATAGCCAAGATACACACCCTCCTAACTTACATGACAAATACAGATCTTAGGAACATTACAAAGACACTTTTACTTGAAAGAGGAGTATCCCATATCTAGATAGCATTAGCTATAAATTATCGTTCAGTTTGGTCTCCTAAGACGAGGTTTCAATCTCGTGCTTGGTACACAAACATTACCTCATCCAATGGCATATATCAATTGTCAATTCTAGATACCCCCATCTCAAATACACCCCCTCCTGGATAACTGCAGAAAAGACAGTGAACCTCTTAGGTCAATACTAGGTCAAGATAAGGCAACCTCAGAGGGGACATACAATAGTTACAGACACATTTCCAAGCCTCCTCCTCCCCTTCTTGATTTCTTCATAGCATCACATGGTTTAACCTCTACTTAATCACCCCTCCGGATCCAGGATCATCCTCATCAGAAAAAGCTGACTAGCATAGCCTAGCCTAGCGCCACATGGAATATCATGTAATATAATTTCAATGAATCACAAAGGTCCAATACAGCAAATGAAAGATAAACATCTTGTGAATCCAGCCAATATTTCCGATTTTTTAAAGTGTTTTACAGCGAAAACACAACATATATCTATGTTAGCTCACCACAATAGCGCAACACACAACGCCATTTTGTCACCGCAAAGATAGCTTTCACAAAACCCACAAATAGWGATAAAATTAATCACTAACCTTTGAACAACTTCATCAGATGACAGTCTTATGACATCATGTTATACAATACATTTATGTTTTGTTCTAAAATTTGCATATTTATAGCTACAAATCTGGGTTTTACAACGCAGCCATCGTCACAAATAACACCAAATTGTCCGGAGAAATTTTACACAGCGACGTAATCTAACCAAAAAACTCATCATAAACTTTGCTGAAAAATACATGTTGTACAGCAAATGAAAGATACAGTTGTTCTTAACAGATACATTGACATATGAAGACAAGCCTGACCTCTCCCCTCTCTGGGCCCCAAGTGACTAAGCCTTAGCTGAGAAGGGAAAATGCAACTGCCAACCCTATTTTCCAAAGGGAACCATTCTAATGACAAGTATCTCACAAGCATATGATGAAAATAACATCTTATCTATCTATGTTACCTAACTAATTCTGATTCAGCCACGACAGTAGCGAGATAACATACTGGAACATACAAGCATCTGCTGTAATGATATGCTATGCGGTTAGTAAGGCTAGCGTAGCTTACAAATTACAATTTACATTGTTGGCTGACAATATTACATTGCTCAACATTTCTTAAGATTTCCAATAATTAGTTAAAGCAATGAATTTGTATCCGCTCTCTTCGGACCTCGACTGCATATTTTCCGCCATTTTCTTCAAATCTGATATATATTTTTAGCCACACCCTTTTTTAAATGAAGAATTGCATTATGGGCCCTAAAAGCTCGGAAATAGTATCCACTGCTTGTATACTTCGTATTTTGGCCAATGTAGTACGACATCCGGGAACATTTGGCATGCTAACTATATCCATACTAGGACCAATAAGCATACTACATACTCAATTTACATCACAAATAGTATGGTTAGTGCGGTTAGTAGAGATGAGATGAGTCTGTAGTTGGATATGATGTTGTGGACAAAGTTGGGTTTCTTCTGAAAGGGGGTGACTGCAGCTGTTTTGAAGAGTGATTATCCCTCCCCGTGCACCAGGGACTTGTTGATGAGGGTGGTGACAAACTGAAGCAGGCTAGATGAGCAGGTGTGGAGCATGGATGTAGGTATAGGGTCAAGGGAGCTAGTGGTGGCCTTCATTTTAAAGATGATTGACTGCACAGCGGTGGATGGGACTTCTGTGAAGTTGCTAAGGGGAGGGGTAGTCTGAGTTGGGGGCTTAGGAGATGGGCTGCAGGTCATCTTAGAGGCCATGCTGTTTGTTCTGATGGTGTCAATCTTACTTTTGAAAAAATTTGAGAAGCAATTGCACCACTCAAAAGAGGCTGCAGGGGGTCATCATACTGTATGTTAGTGTGTGTGTTTATCTAACTATACTGACTGTCTGGGAGGAGGGAAAGGGAATGGGGGGAGTGAGGGAGGGACGGATGGATAGAGGGATGGTGGCATATCAAAACTGGTCCCATAGCTTATCAGTGACAGGACATCATGTCTGAAATGCCTAAATAAGCCTCAGGCTATGGTAGGTGACCACTCTGTCTCTCAGGCTGACAAGCTTAACCCTACCCCATCCTTAAACACAAATCCTTTTACTGTGACAGTTTCTTAGTTCCACTATGTCCATTAATTGCTCATTTGCCTAATGGATGTGAACTTAAGAGCCTGTAGTTGGTAGGGATTGGGAAGGGTGAGGGGTGTGTGTGTGTGTGTGTGTGTGTGTGTGTGTGTGTGTGTGTGTGTGTGTGTGTGTGTGTGTGTGTGTGTGTGTGTGTGTGTGTGTGTGTGTGTGTGTGTGTGTGTGTGTGTGTGTGTGTGTGTGTGTGTGTGTGTGTGTGTGTGTGTGTGTGTGTGTGTGTGTACATTTATGTGTGTGCGTGTGTGTGACCCCCTCAGGGGAGTTTGAGCAGCACTTTGCAGGATTATTTAGGCTGACTTTCATCTTGGTTGCTGACTTGGTTTCCGGGCATGGGCTTGCAGAGTGGTCTGACCTCATGACCTCTGGGGTTTTTGTTCACTTGTCTCACAGAAAAATTCCTAAAGTGAAGTGTTTCTCTTCTATGTCTATCCTTTTGCTCTGCTTTTTAAATATAATTTGCTAAGCTCCTCTGCCATAGGTTTTCCCCTCAGCAGAAAGATTGAGTGTCGTTATTGGAGAGATCGCCCACAAGTCAAGTTTGCAAAATGGTCTTTTCAACGACACTAAGAGGAGATTCTTCCACTGAAGCTAAAGGAATGTGACTCTCTGTGGGATGACATTGAGGTTGATCAYTGTAGGATCACAAAACATATAACACATTGTCAATGTCCCAAATGACACCTGTCCCCTATATAGTGCACTACTATATAGTCTATRGGCTCTGGTCCAAATTAGTGCACTATATAGGGAATAGGGTGCCTTGATATGCAGACATGTTCTTCAGGGGATCACAATCACTGAAAAGGCCTGGGTCATAAACACTACATACGGACACTATTTCTCCCATATCCTTGTGAGTGTGGTTTAGCTTAATTTTTGATGGTCTTACAGCTAAATTGGATACTAAAATGTCACAAAATGAAAGTTATTTATATTTATGTACAGTATGTATGCATCGTGGTTTCCGTTAGGAAAATGTGGCATAGCATTTTAATTTTACGGAAATTTGAGAAATATACCAGACCCATGTGCATTGGATGAGTAACCTAATTAGGGCGTCCACCCACGGGGCTCAGAATGACAGAAATCACATTTAGATTATGGTTTTTCATTTTAACAGAACATACAAATCGAGGATGCAACAGCGTGTGTTCTTCTTACCGAATTCCGATGCATACTTTGAAGATGTTTAACCTCTCTAGGGGGTGTGGGAYGCTAGCGTCCCACCTGGCCAATATCCGGTGAAATTGCAGAGCGCCAAATTCGAAAACAGAAATACTCATAATAAAAATTCATAAACATACAAGTGTTATACATCGGCTTAAAGATGAACTTCTTGTTAATCCAACCGTTGTGTCAGATTTCAGAAAGGCTTTACGGCGAAAGCATACCATGCGATTATCTGAGGACAGCGCCCAGCAGACAAAACATTACAAACAGTTACCAGCCAAGTAGAGCAGTTACATACCTTTGATGATCTTTATATGGTTGCACTCACAAGACTCCCAGTTAGCCAATAAATGTTTGTTTTGTTSGATAAAGTCCCTCTTTATATCCAAAAACCTCCGTTTAGTTGGCGCGTTTTGTTCAGTAATCCAATGGCTCCAAGGCGGTCACAACAGGCAGACGAAAAATCACAAAAGTATCTGTAAGGTATCTGTAAGGTTCGTAGAAACATGTCAAACGATGTTTATATTCAATTCTTCAATCCGTTGTTTTTCGTCATAATAATCAATAATATTTTAACCGGACAATTGCTTTGTCAATATAAAAGAAAAACAAGAAAGGCGCGATCTCGGTCGTGCGCAGTAAACAGATCTGGGGACTTTCCACTATCCACTCAGAGAGGTCTTACTCTCTCATTTTTCAGAATACAAGCCTGAAACAATTTCTAAAGACTGTTGACATCTAGTGGAAGCCATAGGAAGTGCAATCTGAGTCCTAAGTCATAGGATACTGTATAGGCAGTCAGTGGAAAACTACAAACATAAAAAAATCCCACTTCCTGGATGGATTTTTCTCAGGTTTTCGCCTGCCATATCAGTTCTGTTATACTCAGACATTATTTTAACAGTTTTGGAAACTTTAGAGTGTTTTCTATGCAAATCGACCAATTATATGCATATCCTAGCTTCTGGGCTTGAGTAACAGGCAGTTTACTTTGGGCACGCTTTTCATCCGGAGGTGAAAATAGCGCCCCCTACCCTAGTGAGGTTAAATAACTGCCACATTTACTCTTCCTCAGCCATAAAGACAAGCAAAATCACTAGCCTATGTCAATCTAATATCCCCATAGTAATATCCCCCTTAGTAGAAAAGTTAACCTATTCTAATGGTCAGCAAGAAAGAAATAGCCTATTCCAAACAACGATTTATTCTGGACCAAAGACTCCTTGTACAAGATTCTGATGGAAGCTCAGCAAATGTAAGAACAATTTATGATGTTATTTCGTATTTCTGTGGAAAATGTTATTTCTATTCTCCGACGTTTTRGCGGGSGCTGTCTTGCAATAACGCAAGCTGTTTGTTATGGTAAAGTTATTTTTAAAAATCTAACACGGCGGTTGCATTAAGAACCAGTGTATCTTTCATTTGCTGTACAACATGTATTTTTTAGTAAAGTTTATGATGAGTTCTTTGGTCAGATTAGGTGAGTGTCCAAAATAGCTCCTGACATTCTGGGGAAATGTTGCTACATTTTCACAATGTATAACCACGGTTTGCAGCTCTAAATATGCACATTTTCGAACAAAACATAAGTGTATGTATATCCTGATGTTATAGACTGTCATCTGATGAAGTTGTTCAAAGTTAGTGATTAATTTTATATCTTTTGCTGTTTTTGCGAATGCTATCTATGCGGTGAATAAATACGTTGTGTGTTTGGCTATTGTGGTAAGCTAATATAATGCTATATTGTGTTTTCGCTGTAAAACACTTAAAAAAAGGAAATATTGGCTGGATTCACAAGATGTGTTATCTTTCATTTGCTGTACACCATGTATTTTTCATAAATGTTTTATGATGAGTATTAGGTATTTCACGTTGCTCTCTATAATTATTGCTGCTTTGGTGATATTTTTGATGGTAGCTGCAATGTAAAACTATGATTTATACCTCAAATATGCACATTTTCGAACATGTAATAACATGTTATAAGACTGTTAATCTGATGAAGTTGTTCTTGGTTAGTGACTAATTATATCTCTATTTGGTCGGTTTGTGATAGCTACCTAATGCGGTAGAAACATGGTGAAAATAGCGGTTGAGTCTTTGGCTATTGTGGTTAGCTAATAGAAATACATATTGTGGTTTCGCTGTAAAACATTTTAAAACTCGGAAATGATGGCTGGATTCACAAGATGTTTATCTTTCATTTCTGTATTGGACTTGTGATTTCATGATATTTATATGCTATTATTTACTTGTGGCGCTATGCTAGGCTATGCTAGTCAGCTTTTACTGATGAGGATGCTCCCGGATCCGGGATGGGTGTTAAGTAAAGGTTAACTCCACCTGTTTGAACTCGTACCTGTATAAAAGACACCTGTCCACACAGTCAATCAAACAGACTCCAACCTCTCCACCAATGGCCAAGACCAGAGAGCTGTGTAAGGACATCAGGGATAAAATTGTAGACCTGCACAAGGCTGGGATGGGCTACAGGACAATAGGCAAGCGCTTGGTGAGAAGGCAACAACTGTTGCGCCAATTATTAGAAAATGGAAGAAGTTCAAGATGACGGTCAATCACCCTCGGTCTGGGGCTCCATCCAAGATCTCACCTCGTGGGCATCAATGATCATGAGGAAGGTGAGGATCAGCCAGAACTACACGGCAAGACCTGGTCAATGACCTGAAGAGAGCTGGGACCACAGTCTCAAAGAAAACCATTGTAACACACTACGCCGTCATGGATTAAAATCCTGCAGCGCACGCAAGGTCTCCCTGCTCAAGCCAGCGCATGTCCAGGCACCTCTGAAGTTTGCCAATGACCATCTGGATGATCCAAAGGAGGAATGAGAAGGTCATGTGGTCTGATGAGACAAAAATAGAGCTTTTTGGTCTAAACTCCACTCGCCGTGTTTGGAGGAAGAAGAAGGATGAGTACAACCCCAAGAACACCATCCAACCGTGAAGCATGGAGGTGGAAACATCATTCTTTGGGGATGCTTTTCTGCAAAGGGACAGGACGACTGCACCGTATTGAGGGGAGGATGGATGGGGCCATGTATCGCGAGATCTTGGCAACAACCTCCTTCCTCAGTAAAGCATTGAAGATGGGTCGTGGCTGGTCTTCCAGCATGACAACGACTCGAAACACACAGCCAGGGCAACTAAGGAGTGTCTCCGTAAGAAGCATCTGAAGTCCTGGAGTGGCCTAGCCAGTCTCCAGACCTGAACCCAATAGAACATCTTTGGAGGGAGCTGAAAGTCCGTATTGCCCAGCGACAGCCCCGAAACCTGAAGGATCTGGAGAAGGTCTGTATGGCGAGTGGGCCAAAATCCCTGCTGCAGTGTGTGCAAACCTGGTCAAGAACTACAGGAAATGTATGATCTCTGTAATTGCAAACAAAGGTTTCTGTACCAAATATTAAGGTCTGCTTTTCTGATGTATCAAATACTTATGTCATGCAATAAAATGCAAATTAATTAATTATCATACAATGTAATTTCTGGATTTTTGTTTTAGATTCCATCTCTCACAGTTGAAGTGTACCTATGATAAAAATTACAGACCTCTACATGCTTTGTAAGTAGGAAAACCTGCAAAATCGGCAGTGTATCAAATACTTGTTCTCCCCACTGTATGTATGTATCTATGATGAACAACATTTAGTCTTTAGGGGAATGAAAGAAAACACAAAAACACGGTGTTGATGAAAGGTTTAAACAACCTCTTGCAATATAGGGGGTGCTGTTTTCAACTTTGTAAAAATCGTTCCCAAATTAAACTGCCTCGTACTCAATTCTTGCTCGTACAAATGCATATTATTATTACTATTGGATAGAAAACACTCTCTAGTTTCTAAAACCGTTTGAATTATTTCAGCTGAAACAGAACTCATTCTGCAGCACACTTCCTGTCAAGAAGTGAGATTTCTGAAATCGAGGTCTCTGTTCCAGGGTCGGTTATAAATTCCCTTGTAAGCTATGGGCGTACATGCACTGCATACGCCTTCCCCTAGATGTCAGTAAAGGTGAGCCTTTGAATGGAGTGGATAGCACCATCTGGGGCAGTATAAAGCCTCTTGGAACGGAAGGACCGACCTTTTCAACGCGGGGCCTGACGCAGGAGGGACACCAGCATGGCGTCCTGAAAAGCTTTCGTTTAGCAGTTCTATATCTCCGGCTCTGATTTAATTTGTTTTTTGTCTTAAAAACTTCATAAAGGTAGCTAATTTAAACCGACTTATAGCAGTTTAATCAGTTTATTGCGATTTTTCTGGAATTTCTTTGTCAGGCGTTATCGCGAGTTGGGCACCTCTCCGGTACATCGCTAGCGTTAGCTGCTAATTTCTACAGGAGAAGAGGACATCTTTCAACAAAAGACGATGTTCTGGACAAAGGACCACTTGCCCAAGATTCTGATGGAAGCTCATCAAAAAGTAAGCGTATTATGATGTTAATTCGTATTTCTGTGGAAAAATGTAAAATTATTAGTCCGCCATTAATTTCGGCATGTCTCGCTGTAACGCACGCTGTATGTCGAGTAACGTTAATTTTAAAAATCTAACACAGCGGTTGCATAACCTTTCACGAGCCTCTACCCCGGTCCGGGACACCCCCCACCCCCCACACACTAATTAGCATAGCTAGCATAGCTTCAAAAGTAGATAGTAGCATCTAAATATCATTAAATCACAAGTCCAAGACACCAGATGAAAGATACAGATCTTGTGAATAAAGCCACCATTTCAGATTTTTAAAATGTTTTACAGGGAAGACAAAATATGTAAATCTATTAGCTAAACACGTTAGCAAATACACCACTATTCTAACTCCATCAGTTTCTTACTCCTCAGGTGCTATCACCAATTCGGCTCAACTAAGATATTTGATATCCACTAACCAAGAAAAAACCTCTTCAGATGACAGTCTGATAACATATTCATGGTATAGGATAGTTTTTGTTAGAAAAAAAGTGCATATTTCAGGTAGAAATCACAGTTTACAATTGCACCCACCATCACAAATCGACTAGAATTACTAGATAGAGCAACGTGTATGACCAATTTACTCATCATAAAACATTTCATAAAAATAGACAAAGCATAGCAATGGAAAGACCCAGTTCTTGTGATTTCAGACCATATTTCAGATTTTCTAAGCGTTTTTCAGCGAAAACACAATAAATCGATAAGTTAGCATACCACATGTGCAAACGTTACCAGAGCATCGATTCCAGCCAAAGAGCGCTATAACGTAATCACCGCCAAAATATATTAATTTTTTCACTAACCTTCTCAGAATTCTTCCGATGACACTCCTGTACATCATTTTACAATATACATATACAGTTTGTTCGAAAAGGTGCATATTTAGCCATACAAAACCGTGGTTACACAATAAAAATACTAGGAATCAAGCCTCAATATGTCTGACGTCATCTATCAGAGTGATCTAGTTTAATTGAAAGCTAATCATAACTTGACTAAAAAATACAGGGTTGACAGCAATCGAAAGACAAATTAGTTCTTAATGCAACGCGATTTACATTTTTAAAATTATCCTTACTTTCAATACAGGGTTGGCCAAGTGAAGCTATACCAAACAAAATGGCGAAATATGCGTTTAAATATTTCGACAGAAACACGATTTATCATATTAAATATTGCTTACTTTGAGCTGTTCTTCCATCAGATTCTTGGGCAATGTATCCTTTCTATGTTATAAACGTCTTTTGGTCGATAGATGTCCTCTGTCCTTCGAAATGTCCACACCAACGACCGACACCCTAAAACGTGTCCAACTTTCAGAGTGCACAACAAAGAAATTCCTCAAAATCGCACTAAACGGATATAAATTGATATAAAACGGTTCAAATTAACTACATTATGATGTTTTTAACAACTATAACGACTGAAAACATGACCGAGAAATATTGCTGGTTAGAAAACGATTTGGAACGAGGCAGGTCCTGACCTTGACGCTTCAGGCGCACGTTGAGAAAGGGGGGTCTCTGTACATTTTCGTCTTTTATAATGGCTGTGAATGTCCCATCGATTTCATTGAAAACGTGATGACGTACAGACACCCAGAGGAAGACGTAGGCAGTGTCGGTTCTTCATAGCATTCACTGTCGCCTTATAACAGACCCCAGATCAGAGGTAAAAATTTCTGAAATCTGAACCCTGTCATGAAAAGTGCTGTAGAAATTGTTCTGTACCACTCAGAGACAAAATTCCAACTTCTATAGAAACTAGAAGGTGTTTTCTATCCAATAATAACAATAATATGCATATTGTACATCAAGAATTTAGCGAGGCAGTTTAATTTGGAGACACAATATGCAATGCGGAACAGCACCCCTATAGTTGCAAGAAGTTAAGAACTAATGTATCGTTCATTTGCTGTCCAACCTGATTTTTTAGTCAAGTTTACGATTAGTTATCGATTAGATGAGGTGCCTCTCCAAGATGGCGCCGGACAGATTGCTTGAAGTTTGACTACTAATCACATTGTATAACCACGATTTGTGCCGCTACATATGCACATTTTCGATCAAATCCTATATGCATTGTGTAATATGATGTTACAGGACTGTCATCTGATGAAGTATATTGAAGGTTAGTCAAAATGATATATCTTTGTGGTTTGTTAGGATCGCTAACCTTTGCTGCTGGTAAATGGCTTGTGGTTTCTGGCTATTGTGGTAAGCTAAATAATGCATATTGTGTTTTCGCTGTAAAACACTTAAAAAATCGGAAATATTGGCTGGATTCACAAGATGTTGGTCTTTCATTTGCTGTACGCTGTGTATTTTTCAGAAATGTTTTATATGAGTATTTAGGTATTTGACGTTGGTCTCTGTAATTATTCTGGCTGCTTCGGCACTATTTCAGATTGCAGCTGCAATGTAGAACTGTGATTTATACCTGAAATATGCACATTTTTCTAACAAAACATATGTTATACAATAAATATGTTATCAGACTGTCATCTKATGAAGTTGTTTCTTGGTTAGTGGCTATTTATATCTTTATTTGGTCGAAATTGTGATAGCTACCTATGCAGGAAAGAAATAGTGGAGAAAAAAAGTTGTGTCTTTTGCTATGGTGGTTAGCTAATAGAAATACATATTGTGTCTTCCCTGTAAAACATTTAAAAAATCAGAAATGATGGCTGGATTCACAAGATGTGTATCTTTCATCTGGTGTCTTGGACTTGTGATTTCATGATATTTAGATATTTACATGATATTTAGATGCTAGTATTTACTTGTGGCGCTATGCTATGCTAGTCAGCTTTTTTACTGATGAGGGTGCTCCCGGATCCGGGATGAGTACTAAGTAGAAGTTAACGGCCTCCCGCCGTTCTACAAATAAATCCCCCCTCCGCAGGGCTCTCAGTGCCAGCCTTGATTCAATAAGTCCCCCTTATTGTTCTAACAGTGAGATGGCTTTTAGCCAGCCCATTCAGCCAGGGCTTCCACASGATTACATATCTACAGTTGAAGTCAGAATTTTACATACACCTTAGCCAAATACATTTAAACTCAGTTTTTCACAATTCCTGACATTTAATCCTAGTAAAGATTCCTTGTCTTAGGTCAATTAGGATCACCACTTTATTTTAAGAATCTGAAATGTCGTAAAAATAGTAGAGAGAATTATTTATTTCACCTATAATTTCTTTCATCACATTCCCAGTGGGTCAGAAGTTTACAAACACTCAATTAGTATTTGGTATCATTGCCTAAATTGTTAAACTTGGATCAAACGTTTCGGGTAGCCTTCCAAAAGAGTCCCACAATAAGTTGGGTGAATTTTGGCCCATTCCTCCTGACAGAGCTGGTGTAACTGAGTCAGGTTTGTAGGCATCCTTGCTCGCACACGCTTTTTCAGTTCTGCCAACACATTTTCTATGAGATTGAGGTCAGGGTTTTGTGATGGCCACTCCAAGACCTTGACTTTGTTGTCCTTAAGCCATTTTGCCACAACTTTGGAAGTATGCTTGGGGTAATTGTTCATTTGGAAGACCCATTTGCGACCAAGCTTTAACCTTTACCACCCCGGCGTTCCGCTAGCGGAACTCCTCCCACATTCCACTGAAAAGAAGCCAGAGCGGAAATTCAAAAAATATTTTTTGGAAATATTTAACTTTCACACATTAACAAGTCAATACAGGTAATGAAAGATACACATCTTGTGAATCCAGCCAACATGTCGGATTTTTTATGTTTTACAGGGAAACACAATATATATTTATGTTAGCTCACAACAAATAGAAAAAAGCACAGACATTTTTCACAGCACAGGTAGCATGCACAAAATCAACCAAACTACTAGAACAAACCAAAAAAACAAGAAAACAACTTCATCAGATGACAGTCTTATAACATGTTATTACAATAAATCTATGTTTTGTTCGAAAAATTTGCATATTTCAGGTATAAATCATAGTTTACATTGCGGCTAATCAGAAATTGCACCGAAAGCAGCCAGAATAATTACAGACACCAACGTGAATACCAAATACTCATCATAAAACATTTCTGAAAAATACATGGTGTATAGCAAATGAAAGACAAAGATCTTGTGAAACAGCCAATATTTCGATTTTTTTAAGTGTTTTACAGCGAAAACACAATTTAGCATTATATTAGCTTACTACAATAGCCTACACACTACCGCATTCATTCATCAAGGCACGTTAGCATAGCAATAGCACGTTAGCGTTAGCGAATAAACCAGCAAAAGATATTAAAATTCACTAACCTTCATAAACTTCCTCAGTTGACAGTCCTATAACATCAGGTTATACATACACTTAGTTTTGTTCGAAAATGTGCATATTAGCAGCTGAAATCCGTGGTATAACACTTAGCATAAGTAGCATAACGTGCTAACGTAGCATCTTTTCCCCAGAATGTGCGGATATTTCATTAGACTCTCACCTATTCTGACCAAATAGCTATTCATAAACATGACAAAAAAATACATGTTGTATAGGAAAGATAGATCCATTAGTTCTTAATGCAATCGCAGTGTTAGAATTCTAAAATATCTTATTACGACATAAGACTTAGTTATGGTAAGGGAATAACCAAAACTGAGCGCAAAGCTACTAGTACACAGTTCGACAATATATATGAAATAGCATCACAAAATGGTTCCTACTTTTGCTGATCTTCTATCAGAATGTTGTACCTTTGGTCCTTGTCCAGAAACCGTCTTTGTTTGGATTCAGAACGTTCTTTTTCCCTCTTGAATTAGCAAGCACACTGGCCATGCGGCGCTAAGCTCTCCAACGTCAACAAAGTCAAACAACGCAAACACGCTAACGTCCCGAATAAATTTCAATAATCTAAAGAAACTATATTGAAAAAACATACTTTAGGATGATATTGTAAATGTATCAAATAAATCAAAACCGGAGGTCATATTCGTCCATAAAGACTGCTTTCCAGTACGCAAAAACAGCCTCCACGCGCCTTGCAGAAAACAGAAAATTGGGGGACACGTTGTTCCAAGAGGGCTCATTCAACGTCAGACAGAGATAATCAACTCATTTTCCTCTCACTTCCTCTTGAATCCGGGTGAAAGGTGTATGACGTGCACGTATAGTCCATACGTATAATGCCCCATTTATAGGCGACCCTTGAAACACAGCATCGATTTCAGACTTCCACTTCCTGGTCAGAAAGTGTGCTGCAAATGAGCTGTGTTTTACCCACAGACAAAATTCAAACGGTTTTAGAAACTAGAGAGTGTTTTTCTATCCAATAGAAAATAATATGGCTATTGTACGAGCAAGAATTGAGTACGAGGCCGTTTAAATTGGATACGATAAATCCCCAAGTGAAAAAACAGCGCCCTCTGGTCCTCATTCAGGTTAACATCCTTGACTGATGTCTTTGAGATGTTGCTTCAATATATCCACATAATTTTCCTGCCTCATGATGCCATCTATTTTGTGAAGGCACCAGCCCCGCCTGCCAGCAAAGCACCCCACAACATGATGCTGCCACCCCCGTGCTTCACGGTTGGGATGGTGTTCTTTCGGCTTGTAAGCCTCCCCCTTTTTCCTCCAAACATAACGATGGTCTTATGGCCAAACAGTTCTATTTTTGTTTCATCAGATCAGAGGACATTTCTCCAAAAGTATGACCTTTGTCCCCATGTGCAGTTGCAAACGTAGTCTGGCTTTTATTTACATTTACATTTACATTTAAGTCATTTAGCAGACGCTCTTATCCAGAGCGACTTACAAATTGGTGCATTCACCTTATGACATCCAGTGGAACAGCCACTTTACAATAGTGCATCTAAATCTTTTAAGGGGGGTTGAGAAGGATTACTTATCGCTATCCTAGGTATTCCTTTAAAGAGGTGGGGGTTTCAGTGTCTCCGGAAGGTGGTGATTGACTCCGCTTGTCCTGGCGTCGTGAGGGAGTTTGTTCCACCATTGGGGGGCCAGAGCAGCGAACAGTTTTGACTGGCTGAGCGGGAACTGTACTTCGTCAGTGGGTAGGGAGGCGAGCAGGCCAGAGGTGGATGAACGCAGTGCCCTGTTTGGGTGTAGGGCCTGATCAGAGCCTGGAGGTACTGAGGTGCCGTTCCCCTCACAGCTCCGTAGGCAAGCACCATGGTCTTGTTAGCGGATGCGAGCTTCAACTGGAACCAGTGGAGAGAGCGGAGAGCGGGTGACGTGAGAGAACTTGGGAAGGTTGAACACCAGACGGGCTGCGGCGTTCGGATGAGTTGTAGGGGTTTAATGGCACAGGCAGGGAGCCCAGCCAACAGCGAGTTGCAGTAATCCATGACGGGATGATACAAGTGCCTGGGATTAGGACCTGCGCCGCTTCCTGTGTGAGGCAGGGTCTACTCTGCGATGTTGTAGAGCATGAACCTACAGAACGGGCCTCTGAGAGCCCGTTCCGTATATGGCGGTTTTGGAGCAGTAGCTTCTTCTTTGTGGAGCGGCCTTTCAGGTTATGTCGATATAGGACTCGTTTTACTGTGGATATAGATACTTTTGTACCTTTTCCTCCAGCATCTTCACAAGGTCCTTTGCTGTTGTCTCTGGGATTGATTTGCACTTTTCCCACCAAAGTACTTTCATCTGTAGGAGACAGAACACTTCTCCTCCCTGAGTTGTATAAATGGCTTCGTGGTCCCATGGGTTTATACTTGCGTACAATTGTTTGTACAGATGAACGTGGTACCTTCAGTGTTGGGAAATTGCTTCCCAATGATTGCACCAGACTTGTGGTCTACAATGTTTTTTCTGAGGTTTTGGCTGATTTCTTTTGATTTTCCCATGATGTCAAGCAAAGAGGCACTGAGTTTGAAGGTAGGCCTTGAAATACATCCACAGGTACACCTCCAATTGACTCAAATAATTGCAATTAGCCTATCAGAAGCTTCTAAAGCCATGACATCATTTTTCTGGAATTTTCCAAGCTTTTCTGGAATTTTCCACACAGTCAACTTAGTGAATGTAAACTTCTGACCCACTGAAATTGTGGTACAGTGAATTATAAGTGAAATAATCTGTCTGGAAACAATTGTTGGAAAAATTACTTGTGTCATGCACAAAGTAGTTGTCTTAAACGACTTGCCAAAACTATATAGTTTGTTAATTTACTTAATATCCATCTCCGGATCCTCCCTTCATCAAAAAGCTACTAGCATAGCCTAGCCTAATGGGACAGGGTGATATCATATAATATAATTTTCATGAAAGTCACAAGTCCAAAACAGAAATGAAAGATAAACCATCTAGATTCTGAATCACAGCAATTCATTTCTCATTTTTAAATGTTTTACAGCCGAAAACCACAATATGTATTTCTATAGCTAACCACAAACCAAACACACAACCGCTATATTTTCACCATGTTTCCACCGCATAGGTAGCTTTCACAAAACCGACAAAATAGAGATATAATTAGTCACTAACCAAGAAACAACTTCGACTTTCAGATAGAGACAAGTCTAACAGCTCAATAAGCAAACGAGTGAAGTAATAACAGTCCGATCCAAATTATCTAAACATTCAAAAATATTTATTTTTAGATTCGTAAACAAATAAATATGGAACATTTCA
>NC_036867.1:26858377-26877870 GCF_002910315.2 Salvelinus sp. IW2-2015 | reverse complement strand
GTCCAAACTTTCAGAGTGCACAACAAAGAAATTCCTCAAAATCGCACTAACGGATATAAATTGTATAAAAACGGTTCAAATTAACTACATTATGATGTTTTTAACAACTATAACGACTGAAAAACATGACCGGAGAAATATTGCTGGTTAGAAAACGATTTGGAACGAGGCAGGTCCGATGCCTTTACGCTTCAGGGCGCACTGGAGAAGGGGGGTCTCTGTACATTTTCGTCTTTTATAATGGCTGTGAACCCATCGATTTCATTGAAAACGTGATGACGTACAGACACCCAGAGGAAGACGTAGGCAGTGTCGGTTTCTTCATAGCATTCACTGTCGCCTTAAAACAGACCCAGATCAGAGGTAAAATTTCTGAAATCTGAACCCTGTCATGAAAAGTGCTGTAGAAATTGTTCTGTACCCTCAGAGACAAAATTCCAATTCTATAGAAACTAGAAGGTGTTTTCTATCCAATAATAACAATAATATGCATATTGTACGATCAAGAATTTAGCACGAGGCAGTTTAATTTGGAGACACAAATATGCTAATGCGGACAGCACCCCCTATAGTTGCAAGAAGTTAAGAACTAATGTATCGTTCATTTGCTGTCCAACCTGTATTTTTTAGTCAAGTTTACGATTAGTTATCGATTAGATGAGGTGCCTCTCCAAGATGGCGCCGGACAGATTGCTTGAAGTTTGACTACTAATCACATTGATAACCACGATTTGTGCCGCTACATATGCACATTTTCAACAAATCCTATATGCATTGGTAATATGATGTTACAGGACTGTCATCTGATGAAGTATATGAAGGTAGTCAAAATGATATATCTTTTGCTGGTTTGTTAGGATCGCTAACCTTTGCTGCTGGTAAATGGCTTGTGTTTCTGGCTATTGTGGTAAGCTAATATAATGCTATTTGTGTTTTCGCTGTAAAACACTTAAAAAATCGGAAATATTGGCTGGATTCACAAGATGTTGGTCTTTCATTTGCTGTACGCTGTGTATTTTTCAGAAATGTTTTATGATGAGTATTTAGGTATTTGACGTTGGTCTCTGTAATTATTCTGGCTGCTTCGGCACTATTTCAGATTGCAGCTGCAATGTAGAACTGTGATTTAACCTGAAATATGCACATTTTTCTAACAAACATATGTTATACAATAAATATGTTATCAGACTGTCATCTTATGAAGTTGTTTCTGGTTAGTGGCTATTTATATCTTTATTTGGTCGAAATTGTGATAGCTACCTATGCAGGAAAGAAATAGTGGAGAAAAAAAGTTGTGTCTTTTGCTATGGTGGTTAGCTAATAGAAATACATATTGTGTCTTCCCTGTAAAACATTTAAAAAATCAGAAATGATGGCTGGATTCACAGAATGTGTATCTTTCATCTGGTGTCTTGGACTTGTGATTTCATGATATTTAGATATTTACATGATATTTAGATGCTAGTATTTACTTGTGGCGCTATGCTATGTAGTCAGCTTTTTTACTGATGAGGGTGCTCCGGATCCGGGATGAGTACTAAGTAGAAGTTAACGGCCTCCCGCCGTTCTACAAATAAATCCCCCTCCGCAGGGCTCTCAGTGCCAGCCTTGATTCAATAAGTCCCCCTTATTGTTCTAACAGTGAGATGGCTTTTAGCCAGCCCATTCAGCCAGGGCTTCCACAGATTACATATCTACAGTTGAAGTCAGAATTTTACATACACCTTAGCCAATACATTTAAACTCAGTTTTTCACAATTCCTGACATTTAATCCTAGTAAAGATTCCTTGTCTTAGGTCAATTAGGATCACCACTTTATTTTAAGAATCTGAAATGTCGTAAAAATAGTAGAGAGAATTATTTATTTCACCTATAATTTCTTTCATCACATTCCCAGTGGGTCAGAAGTTTAAAACACTCAATTAGTATTTGGTATCATTGCCTAAATTGTTAAACTGGATCAAACGTTTCGGGTAGCCTTCCAAAAGAGTCCCACAATAAGTTGGGTGAATTTTGGCCCATTCCTCCTGACAGAGCTGGTGTAACTGAGTCAGGTTTGTAGGCATCCTTGCTCGCACACGCTTTTTCAGTTCTGCCAACACATTTTCTATGAGATTGAGGTCAGGTTTTGTGATGGCCACTCCAAGACCTTGACTTTGTTGTCCTTAAGCCATTTTGCCACAACTTTGGAAGTATGCTTGGGTAATTGTTCATTTGGAAGACCCATTTGCGACCAAGCTTTAACCTTTACCACCCCGGCGTTCCGCTAGCGGAACTCCTCCCACATTCCACTGAAAAGCCAGAGCGCGAAATTCAAAAAAATTTTTTTTGAAATATTTAACTTTCACACATTAACAAGCAATACAGGTAATGAAAGATACACATCTTGTGAATCCACCAACATGTCGGATAACACTAAAACACAATATATATATTATGTTAGCTCACCAACAAATAGAAAAAAGCACAGACATTTTTCACAGCACAGGTAGCATGCACAAAATCAACCCAAACTAACTAGAACAAACCAAAAAAAACAAGAAACAACTTCATCAGATGACAGTCTTATAACATGTTATACAATAAATCTATTGTTTTGTTCGAAAAATTTGCATATTTCAGGTATAAATCATAGTTTACATTGCGGCTACAATCAGAAATTGCACCGAAAGCAGCCAGAATAATTACAGACACCAACGTGACATACCGAAATACTCATCATAAAACATTTCTGAAAAATACATGGTGTATAGCAAATGAAAGACAAAGATCTTGTGAATACAGCCAATATTTCAGATTTTTTTTTAAGTGTTTTACAGCGAAAACACAATTTAGCATTATATTAGCTTACTACAATAGCCTACCACACTACCGCATTCATTCATCAAGGCACGTTAGCGATAGCAATAGGCACGTTAGCGTTAGCGAATAAACCAAGCAAAATATATTAAATTTCACTAACCTTCATAAACCTTCCTCAGTTGACAGTCCTATAACATCAGGTTATACATACCTTATGTTTTGTTCGAAAAATGTGCATATTTAGCAGCTGAAATCCGTGGTTATACAACTTAGCATAACGTAGCATAACGTGCTAACGTAGCATCTTTTTTCCCAGAATGTGCGGATATTTCTATTAGACTCTCACCTATTTGACCAAATAGCTATTCTAAACATGACAAAAAAATACATGTTGTATAGGAAACGATAGATCCATTAGTTCTTAATGCATCGCAGTGTTAGAAATTCTAAAATATCTTTATTACGACATAAGACTTAGTTATGGTAAGGGAATAACAAAACTGAGCGCAAAGCTACTAGTACACAGTTCGACAGATATATATGAAATAGCATCACAAAATGGTTCCTACTTTTGCTGATCTTCTATCAGAATGTTGTACCTTTGGTCTTTGTCCAGAACCGTCTTTGTTTGGATTCAGAACGTTCTTTTTCCTCTTGAATTAGCAAGCACACTGGCCATGCGGCGCTAAGCTCTCACAACGTCACCAAAGTCAAACAACGCAACACGCTAACTCCCGAATAAATTTCAATAATCTAAAGAAACTATATTGAAAAAACATACTTTAGGATGATATTGTAACATGTATCAAATAAATCAAACCGGAGGTCATATTCGTCCATAAAGACTGCTTCCAGTACGCAATAACAGGTCCCTCCACGCGCCTTCAGAAAACAGAAAATGGGGGACACGTTGTTCCAAGAGGGCTCATTCAACGTCAGACAGAGATAATCAACTCATTTTTCCCTCTCACTTCCTCTTCAATCCGGGTGAAAGGTGTATGACGTGCACGTATTAAGTCATACGTATAATGCCCCATTGTAGGCGACCTTGAACACAGCATCGATTTCAGACTTTTCCACTTCCTGGTCAGAAAGTGTGCTGCAAATGAGCTGTGTTTTACCCACAGACAAATTCAAAGGTTTTAGAAACTAGAGAGTGTTTTTCTATCCAAATGAAATAATAATATGCATATTGTACGAGCAAGAAATTGAGGACGAGGCCGTTTAATTGGATACGATAATACCCCCAAAGTGAAAAAACAGCGCCCTCTGGTCCTCATCGTTAACATCCTGGACTATGTCTTGAGATGTTGCTTCAATATATCCACATAATTTCCTGCCTCATGATGCCATCTTTTTGTGAAGTTGCACCAGCCCCTCCTGCAGCAAAGCACCCCATCAACATGATGCTTCCACCCCCGTGCTTCACGGTTGGGATGGTGTTTTCGGCTTGTAAGCCTCCCCCTTTTTCTCCAAACATAACGATGGTCTTATGGCCAAACAGTTTATTTTTGTTTCATCAGATCAGAGGACATTTTCTCCAAAAAGTATGACTTTTGTCCCCATGTGCAGTTGCAAACGATAGTCTGGCTTTTATTTACATTTACATTTACATTTATGTCATTTAGCAGACGCTCTTATCCAGAGCGACTTACAAATTGGTGCATTCACCTTATGACATCCGTGGAACAGCCACTTTACAATAGTGCATCTAAATCTTTTAAGGGGGGGTGAGAAGGATTACTTTATCCTATCCTAGGTATTCCTTAAAGAGGTGGGGTTTCAGGTGTCTCCGGAAGGTGGTGATTGACTCCGCTGTCCTGGCGTCGTGAGGGAGTTTGTTCCACCATTGGGGGCCAGAGCAGCGAACAGTTTTGACTGGGCTGAGCGGGAACGTGTACTTCCTCAGTGGTAGGGAGGCGAGCAGGCCAGAGGTGGATGAACGCAGTGCCCTGTTTGGGTGTAGGGCCTGATCCGAGACCTGGAGGTACTGAGGTGCCGTTCCCCTCCAGCTCCGTAGGCAAGCACCATGGTCTTGTTAGCGGATGCGAGCTTCAACTGGAAGCCAGTGGAGAGAGCGGAGGAGCGGGGTGACGTGAGAGAACTTGGGAAGGTTTGAACACCAGACGGGCTGCGGCGTTCTGGATGAGTTGTAGGGGTTTAATGGCACAGGCAGGGAGCCCAGCCAACAGCGAGTTGCAGTAATCCGACGGGAGATGACAAGTGCCTGGATAGGACCTGCGCCGCTTCCTGTGTGAGGCAGGGTCGTACTCTGCGGATGTTGTAGAGCATGAACCTACAGAACGGGCCTCTGAGAGCCCGTTCCGTTTATGGCGGTTTTGGAGCAGTAGCTTCTTTCTTGTGGAGCGGCCTTTCAGGTTATCGATGAATAGGACTCGTTTTACTGTGGATATAGATACTTTTGTCCTTTTTCCTCCAGCATCTTCACAAGGTCCTTTGCTGTTGTTCTGGGATTGATTGCACTTTTCCCACCAAAGTACTTTCATCTGTAGGAGACAGAACACTTCTCCTCCCTGAGTGTTATAATGGCTTCGTGGTCCCATGGGTGTTATACTTGCGTACAATTGTTTGTACAGATGAACGTGGTACCTTCAGTGTTGGGAAATTGCTTCCAATGATGCACCAGACTTGTGGTCTACAATGTTTTTTCTGAGGTTTTGGCTGATTTCTTTTGATTTTCCCATGATGTCAAGCAAAGAGGCACTGAGTTTGAAGGTAGGCCTTAAATACATCCACAGGTACACCTCCAATTGACTCAAATAATTGTCAATTAGCCTATCAGAAGCTTCTAAAGCCATGACATCATTTTCTGGAATTTTCCAAGCTTTTCTGGAATTTTCCACACAGTCAACTTAGTGAATGTAAACTTCTGACCCACTGTAATTGTGGTACAGTGAATTATAAGTGAAATAATCTGTCTGTAAACAATTGTTGGAAAAATTACTTGTGTCATGCACAAAGTAGTTGTCTTAAACGACTTGCCAAAACTATAGTTTGTTAATTTACTTAATATCCATCCCGGATCCTCTTCATCAAAAAAGCTGACTAGCATAGCCTAGCCTAATGGGACAAGGGATATCATATAATATAATTTTCATGAAATCACAGTCCAATACAGAAATGAAAGATAAACATCTTTGGAATCCAGCCATCATTCCGATTTTTTAAATGTTTTACAGACGAAAACCACAATATGTATTTCTATTAGCTAACCACCAATAGCCAAACACACAACCGCATATTTTCACCATGTTTTCCACCGCATAGGTAGCTTTCACAAAACCGACAAAATAGAGATATAATTAGTCACTAACCAAGAAACAACTTCATCAGATGACAGTCTTATAACATGTTATACAATACATTTTTGTTTTGTTCGAAAAATGTGCATATTTGAGGTATAAATCGTAGATTTACATTGCAGCTACCATCACAATACGCACCGAAGCAGCCAGAATAATTACAGAGAGCAACGTGAAATACCTAAATACTCATCATAAAACATTTATGAAAATACATGGTGTACAGCAAATGAAAGATAAACATCTTGTGAACACAGCCAATATTTCCGATTTTTTTAAAGTGTTTTACAGCGAAAACACAATGTAGAATATATTAGCTACCACAATAGCCAAACACACAAACGCATTTATTCACCGCAAAGGTAGCTTTTCGCAAAAACCAGCAAAAGATATATAAATTAATCACTAACTTTTTGACAACTTCATCAGATGACAGTCTTATAACATCATGTTATACATACACTTTATGTTTTGTTTGAAAATGTGCATATTTAGCGCTGCAATCGTGGTTATACATTGTGAATATGTAGCAACATTTTCCAGAACTATCAGAAACGGAGATATTTTGGACACTCACCTAATATGACCAAATAACTCATCATAACTTTACATAAAAATACTTGTGGTATGGCAAATGAAAGATACACTGGTTCTTATTAATGCAACCGCTGTGTGTAACGGCTTTCTTCCAGGGGTGAAGGAAAGGACCAAAGTGCAGCGCGGTTAGTGTTCAACACTGTTTAATTTGACGACAAGTGAACACTACAACAACAAAAACAAACAACAACAAACCGTGAAAACCGAACAGACCTATCTGGTGCAGAAACAAACACAGAGACAGGTAACAACCACCCACAACGAACACAGTGAAACAACCTACCTAAATATGACTCTTAATTAGAGGAACGCAAAACACCTGCCTCTAATTAGAGCCATACCAGGCAACCCTAAACCAACATAGAAACACACAACATAGAATGCCCACCCAAAACTCACGCCCTGACCATCACACACATACAAAAACAACAGAAAACAGGTCAGGAACGTGACAGAACCCCCCCCTCAAGGTGCGAACGCCGGGCACCAGCACAAAGTCCAGAGGAGGGTCTGGGTGGGCATCTGACCACGTGGTGGTCAGGCTCCGGACGCTGTCCCCAACACCACCATAGTCACTCCCCGCTTCTGTATCCCCCTCCCAATGAACCACCTCCAACTAAAACCACCTAAATGAAGGGGCAGCACCGGGATAAGGGCAGCACCGCGGATAAGGGCAGCACCGGGATAAGGGGCAAGCACCGGGATAAGGGCGGGCAAGTCCTGGCGAGGAACTCTGGCAGGTCCTGGCTGAGGGGACTCTGGCAGGTCCTGGCTGAGGGACTCTGGCAGGGTCCTGGCTGAGGGACTCTGGCAGGTGCTGGCTGAGGGACTCTGGCAGGTCCGGGCTGAGGGACTCTGGCAGGTCCGGCTGAAGGGACTCTGGCAGGTCCGAGCTGAGGGACTCTGGCAGGTCCGGGCTGAGGCGACTCGGCGGTCCGGTGACGGAAAGGTCTGGCTGATCCGGTCTGGCGGAAGGCTCTGGCTGATCCGGTCTGGCGGAAGGGCTCTGGCTGATCCGGTCTGGCGGAAGGCTCTGGCTGATCGGTCTGCGAAGGCTCTTGGCTGATCCGATATCCGAGGCTCTAGCGGCTCCTGTCTGGCGGACGGCTCTAGCGGCTCCTGTCTGGCGGACGGCTCTGTAGGCTCATGGCAGACTTGCACAGGCTTCATGCAGAGACGGGCGGCTTTGCAGGCTCATGGCAAGACGGACAGTTCAGACGGCGTAGGCAGACGGGCAGTTCAGTACGTCCGCTGGGCAGACGGGCAGTTTCAGGCGCCGCTGGGCAGACGGGCAGTTCAGGCGCCGCTGGGCAGACGGCAGACTCTGGCCGGCTGAGACGCACTGTAGGCCTGGTGCGTGGTTACCGGAAACTGGAGGTACCGGGCTAAGACACCGCACCTTCAGGCTAGTGCGGGACAACAACAGGGCACACTGGACTCTCGTGGCGCACTCTAGGGCTGGTGCGTGGTACCGGAACTGGGTACCGGGCTGAGGGCACGCACCTCAGGGCGAGTGCGGGAGAAGGAACAGTGCGTACAGGGCTCTGGAGACGCACAGGAGGCTTGGTGCGTGGTGCCGGAACTGGAGGCACTGGGCTGGAGACACGCACCATAGGAGAGTGCGTGGAGAGGAACAGGGCTCTGGAATGCACTGGAGCCTGGTGCGTGGTGTAGGCACTGGTGGTACTGACAGCTGGTGGTGGGAAGGTGGCGCCGGATATACGGACCGTGAAGGAGGACACTGCTCTTGAGCACCGAGCCTCCCCAACCTTACCAGGTTGAATTGGTCCCCGTAGCCCTGCCAGTGCGGCGAGGTGGAATAGCCCGCACTGGGCTATTGCAGGCGAACGGGGACACCACCTGTAAGGCTGGTGCCATGTACGCCGGCCCGAGGAGACGTACTGGAGACCAGATCGTTGGGCCGGCTTCATGGCACTCGGCTCGATGCTCAATCTAGCCCCGCCAGTGCGGGGAGGTGGAAAATAACCCGCACCCGGGCTATGCACACGTACAGGAGACACCGTGCTTCTTCCGCATAACACGGTGTCTGGCCCGTACTCCCGCTCTCCACGGTAATCACACACCTCAGGGCGTAGTACCGTGTATGCTACGCCAAACCAACATCTCTCTCTCTTCGCTCTCCCCCAATATCACCAACACAACTCATCAAATGTCTCATAATCTCCCATCCTTTCACTTCCTCCAATCTGTCCAATAACTCCTCCACATTCTCCGACTCGTACCTCAATTTAGCCCATGCTCCTTCTGTAAGCACGGGGAACTGGGCTCAAATCTCCCACTTGACCAGCCATACTCCCCGTGTGCCCCCCCAAGAAATTTTGGGGAGCCTCTCGGCTTCAGCCACTCTGCCTTGCTAGTTCCCGCGCTGCTGCTGCTGCCGCCGTTGCCTGTTGCCACGCTGCTTGGTCCGGGTTTGGTGTGGTGGTTCTGTAACGGCTTTTCCAGGGTGAAGGAGAGGGACCAAAGTGCAGCGCGGTTAGTGTTCAACATGTTTAATTTGAACGACAAGTGAACACTACAAACAACAAACAAACAACAAACCGTGAAAACCGATACAGACCTATCTGGTGCAGAACACAAACACAGAGACAGGTAACAACCACCCACAACGAACACAGTGAAACAACCTACCTAAATATGACTCTTAATTAGAGGAACGCAAAAACACCTGCCTCTAATTAGAGCCATACCAGGCAACCCTAAACCAACATAGAAACACACAACATAGAATGCCACCCAAAACTCACGCCCTCGCCTGACCATCACACACATACAAAACAACAGAAAACAGGTCAGGAACGTGACACTGTGTTAGATTTAAAAAATAACTTTACCATAACATACAGCTTGCGTTATTGCGAGACAGCGCTCACCAAAACGGCGGAAATAGGACTCAACATTTTACACGAAATACGAAATAACATAATTAATTTTTTCTTACTTTTGCTGAGCTTCCATCAGAGGTTGTACAAGGAGTCCTTGGTCCAGAATAAATCGTTGTTTGGTTTTAGAATGTCCATTTCTTCTGTCGAATTCGCGCCACAATGCTAGCCAAGGTTGCTAACATTCCCATCCTCTCTTGGCGCAAAGAACGGAAAACTCCAAAAGTCCCAATAAACGTTGAATAAACTGATAAAACTCGGTTGAAAAAAACTACTTTATGATGTTTTTCTAATATGTATCAAATAAAATCAGAGCCGGAGATATTCGCCGTGTATACCGATCGCTTATCAGAAGACAATGTCGAGGTCCTTCGTGCGCCTTGGAAAACTGACAAAATGGCTGACCTGCCACTTCAAAAGCTCTTGTTCGACCTCAGATCAAGCTAGACACCCCATTCCACCTTCCACTGCCTGTTGCCATCTAGTGGAAGCCGTATGAAGTGCATGTATATCGATAAATATAAGCCAGTTGAATAGGCAGGCCCTGACACAGAAACCCCATTTTCAGAATTTTCACTTCCTGTCTGGAAGTTTGCTGCCAAATGAGTTCTGTTTTACTCACAGATATAATTCAAACAGTTTTAGAAACTTGAGAGTGTTTTCTATCCAATAGTACTAATAATCTGCATATTGTATGATCTAGAATAGAGTACGAGGCCGTTTAAATTGGGCACAATCTTTTCCAAAGTGAAAACAGCGCCCCCCTATTGACAAGAAGTTTTAACAAGAAATGTGTGAAGTGGTTGAAAAAACGAGTTTTAATGACTCCAACCTAAGTGTATGTAACCTCCGACTTCAACTGTAAATATATGGATGGGAAAGTGGCCCAGGCAGCCATAGGGGGTGAGAAGAGAGGGTGGAGTAGATGGAGGGTGTGGGAGTTGGGTGATTCTGTTAAATTAACCAGCACTGAACATGATCAGTGTTGTAGATGCAGAGTTTGCCTCAAACCACAATCTGGATTTTTCATTTTGGTTAGTGTACAAATTATGGTTTGGGTCAACAGATTAAAATTCAGTCAATTCAGGAAATGAATATAAATTCTATGAAAATCTTCATAGAAACTATATATAATTTTCATTAGCTCAGAGGGTGACTGACGTGTTCTGTTCTTATTGAGTGTTTRGGTAGAGGTGGGGTTAAAGGTGAGGGTGTTAATGTTGTTTGTATAGGGACGTAGAGGGGGTTGTGGATGATGGACAGCCCACTGTAGAGGGGGACCGGGTGGGGGCCAGGAGGGGGCCAAGGTGGGGGGTCATACCATGATGGAAGCCAAACGCTGCATGAGTAATTTCATAAATAAAGTGGCTGGTGGGTCTTCTTGGACATGCCTACTCTATCCTCTCCAAATAGAGGCTAATGTTCCTGACCTCCTCACCCCTGGCTGGGGCCATGGCAGCCGGCCTACGTCATCGTTGAGTGTTTGTCTGTGTGTCTGCGTGAGTACGTGTGTGTGTGTGTTTGGTGTGTGTGTATGCTTGCATGTGTGTGTCTGTGGGCAGGGTAGGTTACTTTCTAAATGTAATCTTTTTCATTTACTAGTTATCTGTCCAAAATTATAATCAGTAAGGTAACGTTTAGATTACCCAAACTGAGTTACGTAATCTGATTACTTTTAGATTACTTTCCCCTTAAGAGKCATTAGAAGAAGACAACAAATATCCATCAAACGCATTTGGTGTCGTCTTAGTAGTCTCTAACTTGTAGTCAGACTTGCTCATGTGGAACAAACTTAAACCTTTTTCAATGCTGAATTGAATGTCATTGAGAAAACAGGAAGGTCCAAATGTATGTTTTTCTCTTGCAAACATACTTGTGACTTTGTGACTGAAGTAACAAAAGAAGCAATCATCTACTTTTTCAAAAGCATCTGTATTCTGAATACAAGATTTTTGCTGGTAACGTAACTGATTACAGTTAGTATTATTTTTTGTTGCTGTCAGATTACATGTAACTGTAATGTGGGTATATGAGTACCCTTGCCTTGCTGTACCCCATACAATCTGTCAGGAAAATTTTCCAAGCCCAAGGAACAGAAGCATAATACCTTTTCCGATCAGGAAAGAATTCCAACCTCAACCAGTATTCCCTAACCCTGCCACGACACTGAAGCATGCATGTGAGCCTCAATTGTTCCGGACGACTGTGTGACCGATGTGCTACGGAGACCGTGAAGAGGGCACGACAACGCCTATTCCCCCTCAGGAGACTGAACATTTTTGGCATGGGTCCTCAGATCTTCAAAAAGTTCTACAGCTGCACAATTGAGATCATCCTGACTGGTTGCATCACTGCCTGGAATGGCAACTGCTCTGCCTCCAACCGCAAGGTACTACAGAGGGTAGTGAGTACGGCCGAGTACATCACTGAAGCCAAGCTTCCTGCCATCCAGGACCTCTATACCAGGAGGTGTCAGAGGAAGGCCATAAAAATTGTCAAAGACTCCACTCACCCTAGACTGTTCTCTCTGCTACCGCACGGCAAGCGGTACCAAAGTGCCAAGTCTAGGTCCAAAAGATTTCTTAACAGCTTCTACCCCAAGCCATAATTCTCCTGAACAGCTAATCAAATTGCTACTAAGACTATTTGCATTGTTCCCCCCCCCCCCCCCCCCCCCCCTCGCCTCTTTATGCCGCTACTACTCTGTTTATTATCTGTGCATAGTCACTTTAACTCTACTTACATGTACATATTGCCTCATTTGCCTCGACTGACCTGGGCCCTCGCACATTGACTCTGTAACGGTACCCCCTGTATATAGCCTCGCTACTGTTATTTTCCTGCTGCTCTATAAATATATATATATATTTTTTTTTTACTTATCTATTTTTTACTTAAACATCTATTTTTCATAAAACTCCATTGTTGGTTAAGGGCTTGTAAGTAAGCATTTCACTGTAAGGTCTACACTTTCGGTGCATGTCACAAATGAAATTAGATTTTATTTGAAAGGCCAACCACTGGAAACCAGTCAAGCTGATACATCAGTCTGTAGTCCAGTCTGTGCTATGACGTCCTGTCACTGATTTGTCTCCATGGTGGGAAGATAAATCAGCAGGCCTGGTATAAACATGTCAGTGTGAGGGTAGGGGCCAGCTCCCGGTTCACYTGGCCCAAGCACAGAGCTCCTGGCCTTTGGGAGGTCATCAGACAGACTGGGAATGGCATGGAAGTAAGGAACACAAACCTGACCCGGCTGTCAATAACTCTGCCAATGCCCCAGCAGGAAAGAGAAGGCAGTCCCATTAACACATCCCCACATCCTCACAGCCCCAAGGTCACAGCCTGGTTGTCCAGTGACAGTGCAGAATGCCTCAGAGGTTTCTTCATCGACTCCATCCTCCATCAGGACAAATCATATGATCCTGGGAGTCCTGGTCGTAGGGAGAGCCCTGCTATGAGGTCAGGCATTTAGCGAGAAGGTGCCATGGTGTGGTATACCGTCATGTCTGCGGCCAGAGGTGAGGGGGGAGGTAAAGCGAGCAGAGCACTCTTTAACAGTCACAAAGCATCCCAGTCAGAGAACAGATATAGAGGTGTGTTAGATGGAATATGGCCCTGGCTGTTTACATCATGTGGAGAGGACACCTAGATAGACTTCAYAGTCTCCATATCCTCAGGACCCTGGGGGTCAAGCCATTAAAGCTAGGGATGAGATAGCAGTCCCCACTCTGACTGGAGCTCTTTGATAACAYGAGGGATGCGTGTGTGTCAGCCATGAGGACTCAGATAAACAGGCACTCTCTGCCCACTAAAAGCTTCTGTTGTCTGGGCTATGTGATAGTGGAGGATGGGGGGTGGGGGTGGAGGTTCAGACATAAGACACAAGGGGGTCGGCAAGGGGGGGGGGGGGGGGGGTCCCGTCTCTTGCTCACTCTCTGTCTATCTCTCTGGCACAATGTGAATATTTTGTCTATGTCTAGTGGTTTGTGTTTAGTTGTGTGTATTTAGACAAAAGTGATAGAGAGTGTTCTGCCTATCCCTCTTCTTGGGGCCAATGTGACCGGGATACACACACAAACAAACAACCAGTGGTCAATGTCTCTGATATCATTATCAAAGCAGGCGCTGCTTGGCTCTGTTCTGGCTTTATCACACACATTTACACATTGGAGCGCACTGACCCAATGATGAGGTAATGCTTTAGACTCACAAAACAGATGTATTATACTGAAACCAATTTCATAATCAACTTCTTATAACACTGACTGTTTTCAACTGTCATGTTAATAACTTTAAAATAGTTTTTAATTGAACTAGGCAAGTCAGTTAAGAACAATTTCTTATTTACAATGACGGCCTACACYGGCCAAACCCGGATGATGCGGAGTCAATTGTGTACCGGCCTATAGGACTCCCAATCAAAGCCAGTTGTGATACAGTCTGGATTCAAACCAGGGTGTCTGTAGTGACGCCTCTAGCACTGATATGCAGTACCCTTGACCGCTGCACCACTGGGGAGCCTTAGTTAACTTCATGCGATAATATTATAGGCCTAAAGTACCGTTTTTTCTTATGACTGAAAAGGTATGTTTTCTAAGCACTGGCCACACTAAAGACAACTGAGCTGAAGAATTCCTTTTCCATGGCAAGTAAGATGCACAGATGCGCTTCCTCTTTCTGCCCTGAGGTGGGCAGTTATGAGCAGACATTTGGAGAGCTCTGCAGGTTTAGGGCTGTCACTGCTATTTCCAGATCTAATAGAGCGTGTGTATACACCAGTGGAGGCTGGTGACTTAAAAAATTGAGGAGGATGGGAGACCCACGGTATAGGCGCGGAACGCACAGAGACGTCAATGTGTATTTCAAAAATTGTCAAAGAGTAATTATTTTAACTTTTAGTTGGTACTCATCCCGGATCCGGGAGCACCCCCCACAGTAAAAAAGCTGACTAGCATAGCCTAGCATAGCGTCACAAGTAAATACAAGCATCTAAATATCATTAAATCACAAGTCCAAGACACCAGATGAAAGATACAGATCTTGTGAATCCAGCCATCATTTCTGATTTTTAAAATGTTTTACAGGGAAGACACAATATGTAAATCTATTAGCTAACCACGWTARCAAAAGACACMACTTTYTTTWCTCCACCAKTTTYTTMCTSCATSRGYAGCTATCACWAWTTCGACTAAATAAAGATATATATAGCCACTAACCAAGAAACAACTTCATAAGATGACAGTCTGATAACATATTTATGGTATAGGATAAGTTTTTTTAGAAAAATGTGCATTTTTCAGGTATAAATCACATTTCTACATTGCAGCTGCAATCTGAAATAGCGTTGGAAGCAGCCGGAATAATTACAGAGACCGACGTCAATTACCAAAATACTCATCCTAAAACATTTCTGAAAAATACACAGCATACAGCAATCGAAAGACACAGATCTTGTGAATCCAGACAATGTTTCAGATTTTCTAAGTGTTTTACAGCGAAAACACAATATATCGTTATATTAGCATACCACATGAGCTAACATCACCCAGCATTGATTCAAGCCAAAAGGGTCGATAACGTTATCGCCACCAAAATATATTAATTTTTTCACTAACCTTCTCAGAATTCTTCAGATGACAGTCCTGTAACATCATATTACACAATGCATATAGAGTTTGTTCGAAAATGTGCATATTTAGCATCAAAAATCTTGGTTATGCAATGTAATCTGTCAAAACATGGCATGCATTCGGGCTGGCGCCATCTTGGAAAGGCACCTATGATTACGATTATTTATCGATTAGATTGACTAAAAAAATACAGGTTGGACAGCTAATGAAAGATGCATTGGTTATTAATGCAACCGCTGATTTAGATTTTTAAAATTAACGTTACAAGACATACATTGTGAGTTACAGCCAGACTAGTGCCGCAAAAAATGGCCGACAACTGCGTTAAAATTTTGTCACATAAATACGGAATACAATCATAAATAACTCTTACTTTTGGACGAGCTTCCATCAGTATCTTGGGCAATGTGTCCTTTGTCCAAAAGTATCGTTGCTTTGTTGTAAAACGACCTCCTCAACTTCAGAACTAGCAGCTAACGATAGCTTCACGGCACACACATGCCCAAATCGTCAAACGCAATACTAAGGAAATTCAGAAAAATAGCAATATACTCGCATGAACTGATATAAATCGGTTTCAAATAACTTCGTTATGATGTTTCTAACACCTATATCGAACTAAATCACAGCGGATAGATCTTTGATCAATAAYGAGAGCTTTTGAGCATGCGATTCTGATGTCCTCCCTTGCGTCCTGGCGAGCGTCAAAAGGAAGGGTCATCTCACTCCACTCCCTTTTATAARCTCTGACAAACACGTAGAGACACCATTCCACTTMTCATTGGTTACTGACATCCAGGGGAAGGCGGGTGCAGTTCATGTCAAGCCATAGGGCACACACAGAGTTTTCAACTGATCCGAGATCAGAGACTATTTTACAGAGCTTCGCATGTCCTGTCATGAGTTTCGCTGTAGAAAGAGTTCTGGTTCACCCACAGACATAATTCAAACGGTTTTAGAAACTAGAGATTGTTTTCTATCCAATAGTAATAATAATATGCATATTGTACGAGCAAGAATTGAGTATGAGGCAGTTTAATTTGGAGACGATAAATGCTAACGTTGAAACAGCACCCCCTATATTGAGAAAAGGTTTTAACCTAAAATTTAATAAAGACATTTATAGTACAATATTATAGGGAATGGGAGGGCACATGAGACGTGGCTTCAGTTCATGTCAGGAGAGAGTTGACAATGGCAGTGGTCATCAGCTCATAATCAGGGAACAGAAGGGGACATAGCTGGAAATACAAATAGCAGAAACGTTCCATTACAGCTGCGCCATTGAAGATTTAAACAACAAGTTTCTCCATGAAGTTAAACACAGACTGCGCATCTCACCCACTTGACACATCAAAGTAGCCCAATACATTTTCCTGAATAATGCCCTGATCATCCAAATACCCAACAATAACTGCAAGCTGACTGGTGGCACCATAGGTCCAAGAGTGGGGGGGATTTTTTAACCCTTTGGGCTTGGAGTTCTTCCTTATCTGTTAATCTAACCAGGAAAACTCTGGACCCTATAAGGTATGACAGTGATTAATCAGTTGTAAAAAGGTTTTATATGGGCTATGATGGCACCAGTTTTTCCTAATCAGGTCACATGGTTTTTAAAAAATGAAGAAAAACTCCTGGCCCTGGGAAGGATGACAACACTGTCAAACTGCAGCAACCTTATACTTGTTCATATTAATTATATTTAGACTAGATTAGGAAGGGGATTTCCTCTACCCAGACACAGAGACAACAACTGATAGACAATAGAACTCACAGGGCTGAGCTTGCTTTGTGCATGTTAGCGTCATACAGGCCTATGCAACTGTAGGACTTAAAACATTTATTCACATCTCAAATCAAACTTTATTTGTCACATGCGCCAAATACAAGTGTAGACTTCAACATGAAATGCTTACTTACAAGCCCTTAACCAACAGTGCAGTTCAAGAAGAGTTAAGAAAATATTTCCCAAGTAGACTGAAATAATAAGTGATAATAAAAAGTAACACAAAAATAATAACAATAACGAGGCTATATACAGGGGGCACCGGTACTGAGTCAGTGTGCAGGGGTACAGGTTAGTTCAGGTAATTTGTACATGTAGGTGGGGGTGAATAATAATAGATAATAAACAGCGAGTAGCAGCAGTGTACAAAAGGGAGGGGGGGGTCAATGTAAATTGTCAGGTGGCGATTTTATTAATTGTTCAGCAATCTTATGGTTTGGGTGTAGAAGCTGTTGAGGAGCCTTTTGGTCCTAGACTTGGTGCTCCGGTCCCGCTTGCCATGCGGTAGCAAAGAAAACAGTCTATACAGCCAGAAGAGGACTGGCCACCCCTCATAGCCTAGTTCCTCTCTAGGTTTTTTCCTAGGTTCTGGCCTTTCTAGGGAGTTTTTCCTAGCCACCGTGCTTCTACACCTGCATTGCTTGCTGTTTGGAGTTTTAGGCTGGGTTTCTATACAGCGCTTTGTGACCTCCCTATAGGCCGTCTCATCGTTGCCGGTGATCAGGCCTACCACTGCTGTCAGCAAACTTAATGATGGGGTTGGAGTCATGTTTGGCCATGCTGTCGTGGGTGAACAGGGAGTACAAAAGGGGACTAAGTACACACCACTGAGAGGGCCCTAGTGTTAAGAATCAGCATGGCAGATGTGTTGTTGCCTAATCTTACCACCTTGGGGTGGCCCGTCAGGAAGTCCAGGATCCAGTTGTGGAGGGAGGTGTTTAGTCCAAGAGTCCTTAGCTTAGTGAGCAGCATTCTCACATAGGTGTTCCTTTTGTCCAGGTGAGAAAGGGCAGTGTGGAGTGCGATTGCGATTGCGTCATCTGTGGATCTGTCGGTGCGGTATGCACATTGGAGTGGGTCTAGGATGTCCGGGAGGATGCTGTTGATGTAATCTGTCATCTGATTGATCTATCATCACTTATTATGTTGATTGATTAATTCCAGTTAATAATTTTGGATTGAAAATGTATAGGCAGCCTAGCCAGCCCAATTTTGAATATAAACCAAATTCGATTACATTCACATTTTCTCCTGACACACAAATGGACTATGAATACATATAGTTATCAATTAGTTACCCCAACCAGATGAACAGGGTGTATAGGCTGTATGCAGCTGCTATTATTTGTAGCATACAGTTAATCAGACTGAACATTTGTCTTGTTTTCATCCCATACAGCATGTCAGATCTCTAATGTTTAGGTGTAGTCTTCCACCAGGTGGCTGATGAGATATGTTGACACAACTGCCATATTGCAGCTCCATCCCAAAGCCTTTGCTTGGAAGTGTACTTCGCCAGACTGCCAGGAACCTTGCCCTCATCCAGGCCAAGGTGTCGAGACACAGTAGTGATGACACCATAGACCTTGTTGATCTCTGCACCAGACAGGATGCTTTTGCCAGCATACTTGGGGTCCAACATGTATGCTGTGGCGTGTATGGGCTTCAGGCAGAAGTCTTCACGCTTTTTGATGTATTGCCACTATGAGGTCAACCTGTCTTGATTTTAAACTTCCTGGAGCAACCACAAGTGGTTAAGGCACTTCCGGTTGGCACAGGAAGCTGAAAGTAAACACATATCCTCAGTGGGGTAGGCTTTTACAGAACCCTGAGTTTAAAGTATTTAAGATAAGAACTGACTGATTTAAACAGGGTTGAAATCAGTGTTTTTCACAAACTGCAGGTTGGGTATATCTTATCGATTTATTGGGTATATCAAAACACATTTAGGGTGAATTGAATCACTTGTGGTTGCTCCAACCAAGAAGCTCAAGACAGGTAGACCTCATAGAATTGTGCCTCATAGAATTGTGCTTCTAACCCTAACGGTTCTGCCGCTGTCACCCAAAAGCATCTGAAATTTAGGCCAGGCTTCATTTTGGCTCTACTTTTTCTGCACGGTCCCTGCGGTCAGACCGAGTGAGCTACGGTCAAGCGGGGCGTCTCGTTGATCTCGGCACGGCCTAGAGATTATGGTAATGCCATTGCAGGCTCTGTGTGTCTGTAAGCCCCGCACTGTCACTCCATCCTAGCTGTGTGTGTGTGTGTGTGTGTGAGGTTTTTATTTTGACATCTGTTGGGAGAAATGACTGATTTACAGTTCATGAGGGTTGCCTAATCACACATATGACGTTTTGGAAAGATCTGGCCTTTTTAACCCTTCCAAACAGCCCATATGACCCCAATTTAAGGCACTTCCGGTTGGCACAGGATGCTGAAAGTAAACAC
>NC_036867.1:26844364-26857681 GCF_002910315.2 Salvelinus sp. IW2-2015 | reverse complement strand
CCTATCCTCATTGATTACGCTTTCAGACATTCTGGACGTCTTAAAGTCATTATGTTAAGAACTGATTGATTTACACAGGGTTGAAATCAGTGTTTTTCACAAACTGCAGGTTGGTATATCAAAAACCTTTAGGGTGATTTTAACGGGATTGCAGCCTAAGAAGTTTTAACAGTGAAAACAGGGTGTTTACATCAAACAGTTTGCAATGACTTCTCTCCCCATAGGAATACATTACTGCTCCCCTAATTCAACCTAATTCAACCTGAAGCCTATGTGAGTTATGAATGCCTTATGAACCTGTCTTCGTTGACAATTCATCAGGCCACTATGAGGTCTACCTGTGTTGATTATAGACTCCGGAGCAACCAGAAGTGGTTAACGGATCGATATGACAACAGCCAGTGAAAGTGCATGGTGCCAAATTCAAACAACAGAAATCTCATAATTAAAATTCCTCAAACACACATGTACAGTGGGGCAAAAAAGTATTTAGTCAGCCACCAATTGTGCAAGTTCTCCCCACTTAAAAAGATGAGAGAGGCCTGTAATTTTCATCATAGGTACATTTCAATTATGACAGACAAATGAGAAAAAAAATCCAGAAAATCACATTGTAGATTTGTAAAGAATTTATTTGCAAATTATGGTGGAAAATAAGTATTTGGTCACCTACAACAAGCAAGATTTCTGGCTCTCACAGACCTGTAACTTCTTCTTTAAGAGGTCTCTCTGTCTCCACTCGTTACCTGTATTAATGGACCTGTTTGAACTTGTTATCAGTATAAAAGACACCTGTCCACAACCTCAAACAGTCACATTACAAACTCCACTATGGCCAAGACCAAAGAGCTGTCAAAGGACACCAGAAACAAAATTGTAGACTGCACCAGGCTGGGAAGAATGAATCTGCAATAGTTAAGCAGCTTGGTTTGAAAAAATCAACTGTGGGAGCAATTATTAGGAAATGGAAGACATACAAGACCACTGATAATCTCCCTCGATCTGGGCTCCACGCAAGCTCTCACCCCGTGGGGTCAAAATGATCACAAGAACGGTGAGCAAAAATCCCAGAACCACACGGGGGACTAGTGAATGACCTGCAGAGAGCTGGGACCAAAGTAAAAAGCCTACCATCAGTAACACACTACGCCGCCAGGGACTCAAATCCTGCAGTGCCAGACATGTCCCCCTGCTTAAGCCAGTACATGTCCAGGCCGCTCTGAAGTTTGCTAGAGAGCATTTGGATGATCCAGAAAGAGATTGGGAGAATGTCATATGGTCAGATGAAACCAAGATAGAACTTTTTTGTAAAAGTGTCGTGTTTGGAGGACAAAGAATGCTGAGTTGCATCCAAAGAACACCATACCTACTGTGAAGCATGGGGTGGAAACATCATCGCTCTTGCGGTGTGTATTCAATATGGGCTTGGTTGAAAATCGACCAACCTCAGAATTCCCACTTCCTGTTTGGATTTTTTCTCAGGTTTTTGCCTGCCATATGAGTTCTGTTATACTCACAGACATCATTCAAACAGTTTTAGAAACTTCAGAGTGTTTTCTATCCAATACTAATAATAATATGCATATATTAGCAACTGGGACTGAGGAGCAGGCCGTTTACTCTGGGCACCTTTCATCCAAGCTACTCAATACTGCCCCCCAGCCCAAAGAGGTTAAGCTTATGTATTTGTTTATTATGAAAGTTTTTTGTTTTGTTGAGTTTCACGCTCTGCATTTCACCGGATGTTGTTTGAGACAGTGGATTACTGAACAAAACGCGCTAACAAAATGGGGGGTTTTGGATATAAAGAGGGACTTTATCGAATAAAACAAGCATTTATTGGGTAACTGGGAGTCTTGTGAGTGCAACCATATCATCAATATCATCAAAGGTAAGTGATTCATTTTATTGCTATTTCTGACTTTTGTTACTCCTCTTCTTGGCTGGTTACTGTTTGTAAGGGAATACCCCCCTGAAATGGACAAAAATGAATGGGAACTTATTAGCACCATACGAAACATATACACAATGTACAATACCACTCAAATGGATGCCATTTCATTCAACACTTATTGCAAATCTCATATGGCAAATGTCATGTGTCACATAGCAAAAATCCAATAGATGGCGAGCGCCCTCTACAGTAAATTTTCATATTGCAAATGCACATCAAGTCAAGACCCAAGGGTCAAATTTTGAACATGTGAAATATTTTTCAAAAACCTATCACACCCTTAAAAAAGTGCTTTCTGGACCGTTTTTCCGAAATTCTTTCGATATTTATGACAATTATACATGTAAAACAACTGTATGAACATACTTTTTTAAACTTGTTCATAAGAAATATGTTTGGTCCATTTGCAAAAGGATTTCATAGGAAGTCAAAACTCGAAGTCAAAAGTCAGTGAACCATTACCAAATGCCATAGGAAATGTCCAAATGCAATTTGAAAGTGCAAAATCAGGTTGTTTTGTCCATTTGCAATATGATATCATAGGAAGTCAAAAGTCAAAGTCAAAAGTCAGAAAACCATTGCCAAATGCCATAAGAAAGGTCCAAATGCAATATGAAAGTATTGAAAGTGCCAAATCAGGATGTTATGTCCATTTGCCATGTACGATCATAGGAAGTCGGTTTCCAAACCCAAAAGTTTGCGAAATTGACTGGCCCGATAAAATCGGGTTGACTGGGCAGTGATTCTGGTTCCTCTCCATCGCTTGTTGGTGTTGATTTCAGAATGTGAATTTGGTGATGGTCTATCACTGTTTAAACATATTGCAAATGGACAAAAGTCAGCCAGCAAGTCACCGTCCATCAGTCAACTAGATATCGTTCTGACACCAAACTGATACAAACTGACACCACACTTTTTCCAACTCGTTTAGAAGCAAACTATCACAAATTTCAGAGCAGGCCCAAAATTCATAGTGCCTTCTGTTTAAACAAAAATAAAACATTAAACACGTATTACGTTCTAGCTGCGGGTCCAGTTCTGACATTATGTGTAGGCCTATGTGAGGCGACCCTGAATCCTGAGATTCGGCTCGATAGGTCATTCGGTGCCCGAGCAATGTCCTTAATTGGTGCTGAAAATATACTTTTCCAGGCGTTGCTACGGGGTCCTTGAATGAGCTATCGGACAGAAACGTTGGGGTCCATCACTATGGGCCGAGAAGGTTTCAATGCACCTAATCTTGCGACTCTGAGGCTTTTCTAAATGTCGTCATTTTCGTGATGGTCATAATGAATTGAAGTTATTGCAAATGTACGAGACTGTTTCTCGGTCTGAGAACTTTCTAGAGCCACATAACTCACCACGCACTATCAACTTCAGCTCTAGAACAGGTTTCTAAAGTTTCAGAGCTCTAGGTCTGACGGTTCTTTGATAGTTCGAACGTAGGTAACTACTGTGTGTATGTAAGCCCCTCACTGTGTTACTCCCCATTGACTGTGTGTGTGTGATTTCAGAAAATCACAGAAATTCACAGAAATCACGTAGAGCTCCGAAACCTGTATTAAATGATTAGTCTGAACACGCCGCAACTGGATCTGTAACATTTTTGGGGAAAAACCTAGAATTGTTTGAACATCACCAATTGTACATTGTGTGATTTCTCATAAATTACGATAGATAAATGGCTGGTTCTTTTTTTCCTGACACCGTAGGTCATGTACTTCGACGTGAAGCGGTCAAATTAGCACTCTATGACCGTTTTTGACACTTAATCCCAGAAAATGGTTCTTAACTCAAAAAGCGTTGAGGCCTCGACGCCATGTTGTTTCTGGGCTAAAAGCCCATTTGGCCAAGCCCGTGCTCACCGGGTTTTGTCTTTGAAGTCTTTTCCGTTTAGGAGAAATGGCCATGTCATTTTAGTGCTGTTTTGAACATTTGCATTAGCAGCCAGTTGACATCTGGTGTAATTTTCAGGAACAAGCGGAAAAATTACCAACATTTGAAAATGTTATAAAACGGAAACCAAATGTCCGAGAGACTTTATTTGATGACTTCTCGGAAGATCTGGCCCTGGGGCACGGCCTGAGGCTGTCGGCATATTTAAAAAACATTTGCGGACGTCTAGTAAGAGACTGTACATTTACAATATTCAGATCCTCATCAATCATACAGCAAATTCTGTTTGCGTCTCTTATGTAGGTAAACAATCATCGGCCAGAGCATCAAGTGTGCGCTCCGAGAGCGAAATGAGATAGGTGGGGCTAAAGCTTAAGAGGGTGTGAGCAATGCTGAATGGGTGTAGACAACAAAGAGCTCTTCACTAGATACCAAAACATTCAAAGGCCATTTTCTCAAAAGTGAGTTTACAAGTTTATCAACATTCAAATCAGAATTACTTTTCCATTGTTCCTCAAATGCAATGTATGATATACCATTTTGTAGCTCTGAGTCTCTACTTTTATCCAATGTAAAAAAAAAAACATTTCACATTTTGCTTCATAAGAGCGAAGCCAGGTGGTGAGTCACATAAGGAAATCAGTCAATTGAAATACATTTATTAGGCCCTAATCTATGGATTTCACAACTGTTGGTCATGGATAACTTACAAAAAAGAGGGACGTGGATCAAAAAACCCTTCAGTATCTGGTGTGATCACCATTTGCCTCATGAGGCGTGACACATCTCCTTCGCATACAGTTGATCAGGCTGTTGTTTGTGTCCTGTGGAATGTTGTCCTATTCCTCTTTCAATTGCTGTTCGAAGTTGGTGGATATTGGGGGGAACTGGAAGACGTCGATCTAGATCATCCCAAACATGCTCAATGGGTGACAAGTATAGACAGTATGCAGGCCATGGAAGAACTGGGACATTTGTTGCTTCCAGGAATTGTGTACAGAGCCTTTATCATGCTGAAACATGAGGTGATGGCATGACAATGGGCCTCAGGATCTCGTCACGGTATATCTGTGTGTTCAAATTGCCATAGATAAAATCCAAATGTGTTCGTTGTCCGTAGCTTATGCCTACCCATACCATTACCCTACTGCCACCATGGGGCACTCTGTTCACAACAATGACATTAACAAACCACTTGCACACACAACCTTGAAATAACCTATATTTCCGTACCCAGAAAATGTCAAAAACTTCCCAGGAAAATGTTCAGGGAACCAACCTAAAAGTGTTCTCAGAACAGGTGAAATGTTAACATCAATTCTCAAAAAAAAAATAAAAAAGAAAAGTTTAGTTACCCGGGCGAAGAAGTTATGGCTTCATTCCAAGATTCAATGGGAAATGTAAAACATACTTTCCCACAACTTCCAAGGAACCAAATGTGCTAGCTGGGTCACAGCAGGGGAAGGTCAGGGCCACTTTTTCCTACTTGGCTTTGTTGTTTTTTAAATTTGTAAATTTTTTATTTAACCTTTATTTAACCAGGTAGGCTAGTTGAGAACAAGTTCTCATTTACAACTGTGACCTGGCCAAGATAAAGCAAAGCAGTGTGACACAAACAACAACACAGAGTTACACATGTGTACAGTCAATAACACAATAGAAAAAATAAAGTCTATATACAGTGTGTGCAAATTTCGTGAGGAGGTAAGGCAATAAATAGGCCATAGTAGCAAGTAATTACAATTTGGCAAATTACACTGGAGTGATTGATGTGCAGATGATGATGTGCAAGTAGGAATACTGGTGTACAAAAGAGCAGAAAAGTAAATAGAAACAATATGGGGATGAGGTAGGTCGATTGGATGGGCTATTTACAGATGGGTTATGTACAGCTGCAGCAATTAAAGTTAGTGAGGGAAATATAGGTCTCCAGGTTCAGCGATTTTTGCAATTCATTCCAGTCATTGGCAGCAGAGAACTGGAAGGAAAGGCGGCCAAAAAGCTGTTGGCTTTGGGGATGACCAGTGAGATATACCTGCTGGAACGCATGCTACGAGTGGGTGTTGTTATCATTACCAGTGAGCTGAGATAAGGCAGAGCTTTACTGGTTTGCATTCTTAAACCACAAACTCCTCACCACACCCCAAAACTAGCCCCCACATACACACAGACTGACAGGTAACCTGTCTCGAAAAGGTAATGGAAATATATTGTAGAATAATAGTGAAGACATGAAAACTATGAAATAACACATATGGAATCATGTAGTAACCAAGAAAGTGTTAAACAATTCAAAATGTTATATTTTATATTCTTAAAAGAACAGCTTTGTACACTCTTGGCATTTTTAGCACTTTTTTGGTTACTACATGATTCCATTTGTGTTATTTCATAGTTTTGATGTCTTCACTATTATTCTACAATGTAGAAAAAAGTAAAAAATATTTTTAAAAACTGGAATGAACAGGTGTGTCCAAACTTTTGACTGATACTGTAAGTTTTCACACCCCTGAGTCAATACTTTGTAGAAAAACCATTGTCAGTGATTACAAGTCTTTCTGGGTAAGTCTCTAAGAGCTTTCCACAATAATTGTGCAACATTTGCCCATTATTCTTTAAAAATGTCTTCAAGCTTAGTCAAATTGGTTGTTGATCATTGCTAGACAAACATGTTCAGGTCTTGCCATAGATTTTCAGTGGGTTTAAGTGAAAACCGTAACTCGGCCACAAACATTCACTATTTTCTTGGTAAGCAACCCCAGTGTTCGTTTGGCCTTGTGTTTTAGGTTATTGTCCTGGTAAAAGGTGAATTTATCTCCCAGTGTCTGGTGGAAAGCAGTCTGAACCAGGTTTCCTTCTAGGATTTTGCCTCCCCAGTCCTTAACGATACATGCATACCCATAACATGATGCAGCCACGACTATGCTTGAAAATATGAAGCTCTTTACCGTTGTCACGTTCCTGACCTGTTTTATGTTATTTTTGTATGTGTTTAGTTGGTCAGGGCGTGAGTTGGGGTGGGCATTCTATGTTTTGTGTTTCTATGTTTAGGTCACTTGTAATTAGCCTTATATGGTTCTCAATCAGGGACAGGTGTTTGACGTTTTCCTCTGATTGAGAACCATATATAGGTTGGCTGTTCACACTGTTTGTTTGTGGGTGATTTCTCCTGTGTCAGTGTATGTTACGCCACACGGGACTGTTTCGGTTTGTTTGTTTGTTTGTTTGATGTAGTCTGTTCCTGTTCGTGAGTTCTTCGTGTCTTTATGTAAGTTCCATGTTCAGGTTTCGTCTACGTCGTTTTCTTATTTTGTAGTTTGTTGAAGTGTTTTCGGTTTTCGTCTGTACTTTAATAAACGTAATTATGTATTCACAACCCGCTGCATTTTGGTCCTCCGATCCTTCTCTCCTCTCCTCGTCCGAGGAGGAGGAAGATCTAGACACCCGTTACAACCGTCTTATTACACACACAGTATAGTATACTGTTTGGTCTTGATGCCTTAGCTCTTTTTACTTACTCTCTTATTAAGTGTACATAATGCAAAAAGAGAAAAAAGAGACCTTTTTCAACCCCACTTTCATTATGCATCTGATATCCATAGACCACATGGATTTACCACACGTAATGTGGGTAAAATACATCCATAGGAGACTTTCTTTACATTGTAGTCTGTACTCTATACTCTGGTCAAAAGTAGTGCACTAAATAGGGGATAGGATGCCACTTGTGACATACCTTTAATTTCTCAGTATTGTCCTCCTGGACTGTGCATGTCTACATGGCATATCTGGGATGTTTTCTTCTCTTTAACAGCTCTCTAATCTAGCGGGTCTCATGGGCTGCTGATTTACTATCTCAGTGATATGGAAGGCAGCTTGGCAGCCTCCCCAGTCCTCTGGTCTGATAGTATCTGGTACAACAAACACCAGCACAATATTTATCAAGACGTTTAGCTGACGCACATTCTTCTCTCCCTCGCACGTCCTGTACTCCCTCCCTCCCTCCCTCCCAAGGTCTCACAAACTCACTGCAAAAATGTACGCTCCTTCTGCATCTGAAACAAGCAGAATAGGGTTCCTCTCTCTCGCTCTCTCCCCTCCTCCCTGCCTCCCTCCCTCCCTGCAAGGATCAGAGACATCAGACCAACTTGGAGAGAAGAGAACAGTGACAAACACTTTTATCAGTCCCAGCCCTGTCAAAGAGATCTCTCGCTCCGATGTCTGGGACATCCCAGGTAAAAACATAACTTTACCCAACGTAAAATGTGTCTAATCCCACCACTGAGCATGAAAGCATATTAAGGAAACCCACACAGTCCTCCAAGAGAAGAACAACAATCTAGATACTTTTGTATTTATAGAGGTACTGTCACGCTATGGGTCAGCCTGGTTTCTCCCTTCTCTCCAAATACAAAGAGATTAGTTAAAGTAACAAGTTCTTATAGGATTAAAAGCGCACTGGTATTTCAATTGAGATGGTTACTACTTGGCAGACGGTAAAGTTACTGATTAGGGAAAAGTAGTCAAACTTTTCTGGGGGAACCTTTTCAGAAAATCACTTCTAATACTCACTTTCGGCTGTGTAAATTCATATATTTATTTTCAACCTTCAGCAAAAAAATGGTTATCCAGATTCACTTTAAGAACAGTACTGTGGGTAGCCTACCCTAGGTTACAGGGATGTGACAGATCCTGGTGTCGCCCTTGTGTCCCTGTCCTTCTGTCTCGGAGGCCGTATGACAGTTAGCATCCCCCCTCTCTGGAACTGACAACATGGAATCACCAGAGCTCTTGCTGTCTCTCTCTCTGCCTCTCTCTCTGTCTTTCTCCTTCTCCCAACCCTGTCTCTCTCTTTTTCACTCTCCCTACCTCTCTCCCCCCGCTCTTTCTAACATTTACTGTACATAATTGGATCCAAATGGAGACAATTTGTGGCCACAGTTGTCTCCACATACACTCACAAGTTTATTAGATACACCACCGTGGCTTGCTATATAAAGCAGTCAGACAGGCATTGAGTGTAGTTACTGTACGATTGAATGTTAGAATAGGCAAAGCAAGCGACTTTGAGCGTGCTATGATCGTCGGTGCCAGGCACGCCAGATCTATTATCTTAGAAAACGCCGTAGTAAAACAGTGGTGTGCAGAACGACATCTCGGAACGCACAACTCGTCGATCCTTGTTACGGATGGGCTATTGCAGCAGAGGACCACACCAGGTTCCACTCACATCAGCTAAAAACAAGAAGAAGAGGCTCCAGTGGGCACGCGATCAATAACACTGGACAATTCAGGAGTGGAAAAACATCGCCTGGAACATGACAGCGAGTTCAGTTTAATTGAGTGGCCTGCACAGTCCCCAGACTTCAACCCAATATAACAGGCTGTTGGCAGCATGAATGTACTGCCATCCAATCTGCAGCAACTGCGTGATGCCATCAGAATGGACAAACATCCCTGTGGAACATTTCTGACACCGTGTAGAATGCCCCCAAGTATTCAGCCTGTTTTGGAGGCAATTGGGGGTCCGATCCGGTACTAGATGGGTACCTAATAAACTGTCCAGTGAGTGGAGTCAGTGGAGGCTGCTGAGGGGAGGACAGCTCATATTAATGGCCACAATGGAGCAAATGGAATTGCATCAAACACATGGAAACCATATGTGTGATGTATTTTATACCATTCCACGCATTCTGCTCCAGCCATTACCACAAGCCTGTCCTCCCCAATTAAGGTGCCACCAACCTCCTGTGGTGTATATTCACAACACCAGGCATGGCCCACATAGAAGCACACTGCCGCTTTGCTCTGCCGGCATGGCCAGTCGACTCAAGGTCACATTACATTTCTTCTTTAGGAGAAAGCGTGAGGAAGTACACTATAATTGAAAAAGGGTAGGCCACACTCGCCTATACATTTCAAACTGACAAACTCTAAAATTATGAAAATGTTTGCATCTGGATTAATCTATATAGACCATATTTTAGTCCCAAATGGTACCCTATTGCCCATGGTCCTTGGTCAAATGTAGTGCACTATAAAGGGAATAGGGTGCTATTTGGAATGCAATCGTAGGGGGATGGTTTCTTCTGTACAATAACATGCAGGAAATAAGTTACTGCGGTGCTCAGCCACTGGTCACAACTGGGATAAGAAATCCTTTATTTAAAAAGAAGCAACACTTTCACTTGTGGAAAAGTGTCCTTTTTCTCTACTTAACAGACAATGACTGTGCTGTTTGAACTAGTCGTTAAAGTGTTTATTGTAAGCTTGCGGCAAAAAATAAATAAATAGCTCTCTCATGAGAGACAAGCATTAAATGTTCATTGAAAAACAATGTTCCACTTTTAGATGCCCTTATGTCATAAGAATTATTCACAGAATCACTGTTTTCATACCGCCTGGGCTATACTGTCGAGGGATCTGAGGTATGTCTCTTCTACTGTGAGTGGGCGAGCGTCCAGTGTCCCGGCTTAAACCTCTGTGTCCGGTAGAAAGCTATTCATGTGCTTGAACACATGACAACAATTCTGAGAATGGCTCTCAAAACCACCAGATGATTTAATATTTCAATGCCCTTTGTTCCACTCACATATTGCACAATTACACTTTCTCTAATATAAAATTGCAGCACAGGTGTATACAAACACTATTAATGCTCTTTATTACTATACACACCACTCAATGTGTAATTACAATGTAAGTACATCACTTTTGAGTATTGCTCAATAGGAACAAATTAGTCTATATTTGCCCTAACTGATTTTCTCCCGGACTGGATCCCGCAGTGTCACTATGGAACACCGGGGCCAGATTCTTAGATTCCCCATTATGCCAATATTTTTCCATTAGACACCCCATTATTCCCGGGAAGTCAAAACCGAAACTGAAACTAAAATAAACACTGTTGCAATGCTTTAAAATGACTGTCTCTGACTGGGGCCACCGCTCTTAGTGTTTATGGCGTCCACTTACATATTTTTTCCATTACTCCATCGGAGTCTATCAGTGTTGAGTGGACACAGTCACGCACACAGGAAAGACCTCCTACTACCATTAAATATTAATGCACTCACAGAAGGCCACCTACTGGTGTAATAACGTATTACTGTGGGCTACAACAGTTTGGTTGGAGTTGATGATGCTTGCAGTGCTATCCCTCTCAAAGTAAAATGTGTGCAATATGTAAGAGTACTGGGCTAGACTACTCATCAGAAGCRTCGCTCCACACAGACTCCTGTCAGGGGTTTTCAGATGAGGAGGTGTTGGAATCTAGAGAAGGCCAAACCCTTGCCTGACGTCATCGTAGCGTTTCCAGGGACACGGGAGCGCCGGCCTAGGTCCGAGGGCAAGGGGTGAGGAGGAAAAGTTAAAAGCCATGTGTTTACACAGCGTCATCTCTCAGCACCTCCTTAACTTCTCTAGGGTAGGGGGCAGCATTTTCACGTTTGGATGAAAAGCATACCCAAATTCAACTGCCAGTTACTCATCCCCAGGAGATGAGATACGCATATTGTTGGTAGATTTGGATAGAAAACACTCTGAAGTTTCTAAAACAGTTTGAATCATGTCTGTGAGTATAACAGAACTTATTTAGCAGGCAAAACCCTGAGGACAAACCATTCAGATTCTTTTTTTTGAGGTCACTGTCTTTTCAATGAGATTTCATTGGGAAACCAGATTCCTATGCGAATTGCTTGCAGTTCCTACGGCTTCCACTAGATTAATGAAGACATACGGCCATCTTCAAGTCGAGGCACTCCAGGTGGCCTGGACATGTGCTTCAATCAAACAGCAGGCATGCTACATTTCGTTTTATTCCTGTATTGAAAACATATCATCCCGTCTTCAATTTTATCGATTAATAACGTTAACAAACATAATCGATAATATTTAAACCGGACAGTAACCTACTCAATAAGAGAGAAAAAGAAAATGGAGCGCTACCCTCTCGCGCGCAGGAAATAATCTGAGGACACCTGACTACTTCTGAAAAATCTTGCTAATTTTTTTTAAATAAAAGCCTGAAACTATGTCTAAAGCCTGGTCACAGCCTGAGGAAGCCATTGGAAAAGGAATCTGGTTGATACCCATTTAAATGGAAGAAAGACGGGCCAGGAAACACAGATTAAAAAAAAAATATATCACTTCCGGGTTAGATTTTCTGAGGTTTTCGCCTGCAGAATCAGTTTTGTTATACTCACAGACAATATTTTGACAGTTTTGGAAACTTTGGAGTGTTTTCTATCCTAATCTGTAAATTATATGCATATTCTACAATCTGGACCTGAGAAATAGTCTGTTTACCTTGGGAACGTTATTTAAAAAAAATAATAATAATAAATCTGACACCTAGCGTCAAGAGGCTAAACAATTGCCTCACAATGTATTCAGCTGTACAAATGGAGATATACATAATGGCTAATCCCTGGCTGTGACCCCACTCTCCTAGGGTGTCTCAGGAGGGGTTGGAATATGAAAAAACACATTTACATTTCAAATATCACATTCGTACATGTTACCTACTTGTACCTGCAGTGAAAAAGGTAAAATATAAGCACATTTCAGTTTTACTGAATTTAAAGCTTTAATCCAAATGCAAATGACTCGCGCTATCAGGTTTCAGGTATGACCCAGATGCAAACAGTGTCAAATAAACAAACTTTTATTTCTAGTACAGGGGTAGGCAAACGACAGGTCAAAGGCAGGCAGAGGTCAGTAATCCATAGAGGTGGGGCAAGGTATACAACGGCAGGCAGGTTCAGGGTCAGGGCAGGCAAAAATGTCAAAACCGTGAAGGACTAGAAAACAGGAGCAAGAACAGACAGGAGCAAAGGAACAAATGCTGGTAGGTTTCACGAAACAAAACTGGCAACAGACAAACAGAGAACACAGGTATAAATACACTGAGGATAATGGGAAAGATGGGCAACACCTGGAGGGGGGTGGAGACAAATCAAAAAGGAGACAAAGGAAACAGGAGACAAAGGGCTGTGAGACATAGTTTTAACTCTGGACACATGGAAGGTGGAATGTATACGGAGGGTACGGGGCAACAGAAGATGAACAGCAGAGTGACTAATGACCTTGGAGATGGAAAAGGTTCTGATAAACTGGGGGGAGGGTTTGCAGGATTCCACTTGGAGGGGCAGATCCCGGGAGGACAGCCGTACCTTCTGCCCGAGACGATATCGGGATCCAGTGGCGATCCGCTTGTCGTCGATACCTCAAAGTGTTCTTAAGGCCCGACCGGGCTCTCCTCCAGGTATGACGACAGTGGCGAGCAAACATCTGGGCCAAAGGTCTGCCGACCTCTTCTTGCTCAGGGAAGAGCGGGGGTTGATACCCCAGGGAACACTCGAAGGGTGATAGGCCCCTAGCAGAACAGGGAAGGGTGTTGCGGGCATATTCGATCCACACAAGCTGCTGGCTCCAGGTGGTGGGGTTGGCGGAAACCAGGCAGCGCA
>NC_036867.1:26794407-26843444 GCF_002910315.2 Salvelinus sp. IW2-2015 | reverse complement strand
AAGACTTAAAGGTTGAGACCGAGTCTGCGTCTCTCACATGGGTAGGCAGACCATTCCATAAAAATGGAGCTCTATAGGAGAAAGCCCTGCCTCCAACTGTTTGCTAAGAAATTCTAGAGACAATTAGGAGGCCTGCGTCTTGTGACCGTAGCGTACGTGTAGGTATGTATGGCAGGACCAAATCGGAAAGATAGGTAGGAGCAAGCCCATGTAATGCTATGTTGGTTAGCAGTAAAACCTTGAAATCAGCCCTTGCCTTAACAGGAAGCCAGTGTAGGGAGGCTAGCACTGGAGTAATACTGTCTCTTATACACATCTAGATGTGTATAAGAGACAGCCCTGCAGCGATGATGTAACTCAGAAAGGGGATGGTGGAGCGATGGAATTCGCACATCTCTGCTTTTACAAAATGCTGGTTCTCCAGGAGGCATTGGAGAACATGTTGGACATGGAGGACGTGTTCTTGGGTGGAGCAGGAGAAGACGAGGATGTCATCGAGGTAGATGAACCGGTTCAACATGTCGCGGGGAACATCATGTTATTAACCAGAGCATGGAACACAGCAGGGGCATTGATAAGGCCAAATGGCATGACCAGATAATCGACTGCTGGCCATGTTGAAGGCAGTCTTCCACTCGTCCCCTTCCCATATTCGCACCAGGTGGAACACAGTGGCCCCCTGGAGCGGCTCCAAGGCCGAGGAGATGAGGTAGTGGGTAGCACTTCTTCACCGTGATGACGTTGAGACCCAGTAGTCAATGTATGGGTGCTGGGTTTTGTCCTTCTCCACAAAGAACTGTGTATTAGCGGAGGAGGCAGAAGGATGGATCAAATCAAATCAAATGTATTTATATAGCCCTTCTTACATCAGCTGATATCTCAAAGTGCTGTACAGATACCCAGCCTAAAACCCCAAACAGCAAGCAATACAGGTGTAGAAGCACGGTGGCTAGGAAAAACTCCCTAGAAAGGTCAAAACCTAGGAAAAAACATAGAGAGGAACCAGGCTATGAGGGGTGGCCAGTCCTCTTCTGGCTGTGCTGGGTGGAGATTATAATAGAACATGGCCAAGATGTTCAAATGTTCATAAATTACCAAAATGGTCAAATAATAATAATCACAGTAGTTGTCGAGGGTGCAACAGGTCAACACTTCCACCGCTCCTGCTGTCTCTAGAGAGTTGAAAACAGCGGGTCTGGGACAGGTAGCACATCCGGTGAACAGCTCAGGGTTCCATAGCCGCAGGCAGAACAGTTGAAACTGGAGCAGCAGCACGACCAGGTGGACTGGGGACAGCAAGGAGTCATCATGCCAGGTAGTCCTGAGGCATGGTCCTAGGGCTTAGGTCCTCCAAAAGAGAGAAAGAAAGAAACAGAGAAAGAGTGAATTGGAGAGAGCATACTTAAATTCACACAGGACACCGGATAAGACAGGAGAAATTCTCCAGATATAACAGACTAACCCTAGCCCCCCGACACATAAACTACTGCAGCATAAATACTGGAGGCTGAGACAGGAGGGGTCAGGAGACACAGTGTCTCCTGTGGCCCCATCCGATGATACCCCCAGACAGGGCCAAACAAGCAGGATATAATCCTACCCACTTTGCCAAAGCACAGCCCCTACACCACTAGAGGGATATCTTCAACCACCAACTTACCATCCTGAGACAAAGCCGAGTATAGCCCACAAAGATCTCTGCCACAGCACAACCCAAGGGGGGGCGCCAACTTAGACAGGAAGACCATGTCAGTGACTCAACTCACTCAATTGAAACACCCCTCCTAGGGACGGCATGGAAGAGCACCAGTAAGCCAGTGACTCAGCCCCTGTAATAGTGTTAGAGGCAGTGAATCCCAGTGGAGAGAGGAGAACCGGCCAGGCAGAGACAGCAAGTGCGGTCGGTTCCTTGCTCCAGTGCCTTTCCGTTCACCTTCACACTCCTGGACCAGACTACACTCAATCATATGACATACTGAAGAGATGAGTCTTCAGTAAAGACTTAAAGGTTGAGACCGAGTCTGCGTCTCTCACATGGGTAGGCAGACCATTCCATAAAAATGGAGCTCTATAGGAGAAAGCCTGCCTCCAACTGTTTTGCTAAGATTCTAGAACAATTAGGAGGCCTGCGTCTTGTGACCGGTAGCGTACGTGTAGGTATGTATGGCAGGACCAAATCGGAAAGATAGGTAGGAGCAAGCCCATGTAATGCTATGTTGGTTAGCAGTAAAACCTTGACATCAGCCCTTGCCTTAACAGGAAGCCAGTGGTAGGGAGGCTAGCACTAGAGTAATATGATCAAATTATTTGGTTCTAGTCAGGATTCTAACAGCCATATTTAGCATGAACTGAAGTTTATTTAGTTCTTTATCGGTAGCCGGAAAGTAGAGCATTGCAGTAGTCTAACCTAGAAGTAACAAAAGCCTGATGACATTTTTCTGCATCAATTTTGGACAGAAAATTTTCTGATTTTTTTGCAATGTTACGTAGATGTAAATAAGCTGTCCTTGAAACAGTCCTTGATATGTTCGTCAAAAGAGAGATCAGGGTCCAGAGTAACGCGCGAGGTCCTTCAATTTCTTTTGAGACAACTGTACAACCATCAAGATTAAATGTCAGATTCAACAGAAGATCTCTTTGTTTCTTGGGACTAGAACAAGCATCTCTGTTTTGTCCAAATTTCAAAGTAGAACATTTGCAGCCATCCACTTCCTTATGTCTGAAACACACTGCCAGCGGCAATTTGGGGGCTTCACTATGTTTCATTGAAATGTCCAGCTGTGAGTCATCTGCATGGCAGTGAAGTTAACATTGTGTTTTTGAATGACAATCCCAAGAGGTAAAATTATAGTGAAAACATAGTGGTCCCAAAACGGAACCTTGAGGAACACCGAAATTACAGTTGATTTGTCAGAGGACAACCATCCCACAGAGACAAACTGATATCTTTCCAACAGATAAGATCTAAACCAGAACAGAACTTGTCCGTTAGACCAATTTGGGTTTCCAATCTCTCCAAAAGAATGTGGTGATCGATGGTATCAAAGCAGCATAAAGGTCTAGGAGCACGAGACAGATGCAGAGCCTCGGTCTGAAGCCATTAAAGAGGAGTCCGTAATTTGCTTTCTAATGATCATGATCTTTTCCTCAAAGACGTTCATATTTATTACTGCTGAAGTGAAAGCCATCTCTCTTGGGGAATGCTGCTTTTTAGCGACAGTATCAAAAATACATTTTGGATTGTTCTTATTTTCCTCAATTTAGCTGGAAAAATAGATGATTGAGCAGCAGTGAGGGCTCTTTGATACTGCACGGTACTGTCTTTCCAGCTGGTCAGAAAACTTCCAGTTTGGTGTGGCGCATTTTCGTTCCAATTTCTGAAAGCTTGCTTCAGAGCTCGGGTATTTTTTTCTGTACCAGGGAGCTAATTTCTTATGACAAATGTTTTTGGTTTTTAGGGTGCGACTGCATCTAGGGTATTGCGCAAGGTTAAATTGAGTTCCTCGGTTAGGTGGTTAAAACCTTCACGGCTTCTCCTCCGGATCTGGGATCCTCCTCATCAAAAAACTGACTAGCATAGCCTAGCCTAACGGGACAGGGATATCATATATAATTTTTATGAAATCAAAGTCCAATACAGCAAATGAAAGATAAACATCTTGTGAATCCAGCCATATTTCCGATTTTAAAAATGTTTTACAGCGAAACACAATATAATTATTTATATTAGCTCACCACAATAGCAAACACACAACGCCATGTTTTCACCATGTTTTCACCGCCAACATAGCTTTCACAAACCCACAAATAGAGATAAAATAATCACTAACCCTTGAACAACTTCATCAGATAATTAAATAGAATAATTCAGAGAGCAACGTGAAATACCCAAATACTCATCTAAAACATTTATGAAATACATGTTGTACAGCAAGTGAAAGATAAACATCTCTGTGAATCCAGCCAATATTTCCGATTTTTTTAAGTGTTTTGCAGCGAAACAACAATATATATTTTATTAGCTCACCACAATAGCCAAACACCAACGCCATTTATTCACCTCCAACATAGCTTTCACAAACCCACAAATAGAGATACAATTATCACTAACCTTTAACAACTTCATCAGATGACATTCATCTTATAACATCATGTTATACAATCCATTTATGGTTTTTAAAAATGTGCATATTTAGCGCTACAAAAAACTCATCATAAACTCTTACAAAAAAATACTTGTGAAATGAAATGAAAAATACACTGGTTCTTAATGCAACCGCTGTGTTAGATTTAAAAAAATAACTTTAGTACAACGTACAGCATGCAATATTTTGAGACAGCGCCCAGCAATTCTCCGCCTTGTTGGAGCCAACATAAACCACAAAAATACGAAATAACATCATAAATATTCTCTTACCTTTGATGATCTTCCATCAGAATGTAGTGCAAGGAGTCCTAGTTCCAGAATAAATCGTTGTTTTGTTTTAGAATGTCCATTTCTTCTGTCGAATTAGCAACTTTGGCTAGCCATGTGGAGCGCACATGTCCAAGAACTCTGGACGCATGGAACGAAAAATTCCAAAATTCACAATAAACGTCGAATAAACTGGTCAAACTCGGTTGAAAATCCATCTTTATGATGTTTTTCTCATATGTATCCATTAAAGTCCGAGCCGGAGCATTTCGTTGTGTATACCTAACACATTTCAGAAGACAATGTGGGGTTCCCTGGTGCGCAGTTGAATGCTGCCAATAAGGCGGACCTGTCACTCCAAAAGCTCTCATTCGGTCTCACATCAAGCTAGACACCCCATTCAACATTCTACTGCCTGTTGACATCTAGTGGAAGGCGTATGAAGTGCATACAGATCCATAAATATAAGCCAGTTGAATAGGCAGGCCCTGACACAGAGCCCCATTTCCAGAATTTTCACTTCCTGTTTGGAAGTTTGCTGCCAAATGAGTTCTGTTTTACTCACAGATATAATTCAAACAGTTTTAGAAACTTCGGAGTATTTTCTATCCGATAGTAATAATAATATGCATATTGTATGATCTAGAATAGAGTACGAGGCCGTTTTCCCAAAGTGAAAATAGCGCCCCCTATTAAGAAGAAGTTAACTGATTTTTGTCCTCTGACGTCCTTGGGTAGGCAGAGGGAGTCTGGAAGGGCATCAAGGAATCTTTGGGTTGTCTGAGAATTTATAGCACGACTTTTGATGATCCTTGGTTGGGGTCTGAGCAGTTAATTTGTTGCAATTGCAAATTTTATAAAACGGTGGTCCAATAATCCAGGGTTATGAGGAAAAACATTTATTCCACGGGCCAAAACTAGGTCCAGAGTATGACTGTGGCAGTGAGTAGGTCCGGAGACATGTTGGACAAAACCCACTGAGTGGCTTAAGCCATGTTTCAGTCAGGCCGATAACATCAAGATTATGATCAGTGATTAGTTCATTGACTATGACGGCCTTGGAAGTGAGGGATCTAACATTAAGTAGCCCTATTTTGAGATGTGAGGTATCACAATCTCTTTCAATAATGGCAGGAATGGAGGAGGTCTTTATTCCAGTGAGATTGCTAAGTCGAACACCGCCATGTTTAGTTTAGCCCAACCTAGGTCGAGGCACAGACACGGTCTCAATGGGGATAGCTGAGCTGACTACACTGACTGTGCTAGTGGCAGACTCCACTAAGCTGGAAGGCTGGCTAACAGCCTGCACCCTATTTCATTGTGGAGCTAGGAGAGTTAGAGCCCTGTCTATGAACCCAGCAGCTAGGGAGTCCTCATTGTAGGTCTCCATAACCTTGGTCTCTGGACCCAACAGAGAGTACAGTCATCCCCGGGGTAGAGTGGTGCCTGGGAGAAGGTCAATCCCACAGTCATATTGTCGGTGCGGAGCAGCGACTAGGCCCGGGACTTACTGAACACCTCCCGGAGGTCTTGGTACTCCGTGGGAATGGTGGACAGGGCCGGGGCAAATTCTGAGCCCACAGGAAGACGTCCTGAGGAGGGCTGAGCTGACTTCTGGCAAGGGGTGTGGCAGAACGGGCTCCAGCCCATGATGGCACCAGCAGACCAGTCAATGAGGTGATTGTGCTGCTGAAGCCAGGAGAATCCCAATACCATGGGAACCTGAGGAGACTTAATGAGCAGGAACTGGATCATCTCGCTGTGGTTCCCTGACACACGTACGTTGATGGGGGTGGTATTGTGGGTGAACCGGCCTATAGAGCGCCCGTCCAGTGCTCTAACGTCCATGGGAATTTAGGGGGGCTGAGTGGGGCTCTCCAGCTCGGAAGCCAGGGTAGCGTCAATAAAGCTCTCATGAAAAGGGATGCGAGTAAGAGGAGAAGAAAAGTTATCCATATGGCCCACCAGAGTACTCACCCCTACCGGTGAGCCTGGTCTTTTAATGGACAGGTGGAGACAAAATGACCAGTAGTCCCACAATACAGACAGCTCTTAGTGTGAAGCCTGTTTAGCCTTTCAGCTGGAGACAGCCTAGCTCTGCCTCATTGCATGAGCTCGGGAAGAGGTGAATCAGCAGTCTTCGAAGGCTCTCGGGGGAACTCGGGTAGCCTCGGGTTCTTTCAGCAACGGAGCCGTCGGGGACTTCCGGGATACCTCAAAGGTGAGGTGGAATCGAATCTCCTCTCCTTCCTTCGTTCCCGTAGTCGGCCATCAATCCGAAATATCAAAGCAATGAGCGAGTCGAGATCCGTCGGTAATTCCCGGGCTTCAAGCTCATCCTTTACTTCCTGCAATACTCCGTGTAGGAACATGTTGAACAGCGCTTCCTGGTTCCAAGCACTTTCAGCTGCCAATGTGTGGAGATCCACCGCGTAGTCTGCCACACTATGGGAGTCTTGACATAGCTGGAGCAGCTTGCGAGCAGCCTCTCTCCCGGACAACAGAGAATCAAACACCTTCCGAACCTCCTCCATGAACTCCTCCGGACTGAGGCAGCGTTATGATGTACGCTATCCTTGAGCGGTCTGAGGAGAGCGAAGAAGGCTGCAGATTGAAAATGAGGGAGCACTGCGAGAGAAAAGCCTGGCAGGTTCTGGAATCTCCAGCGTAGCGTTCCAGAGGTGGTAAGCGGGGTCCTCGGGACACTGGGGTAGGCTGGGAGATCACCATTGTGGTAGGCTGTCTAACAGACAACCCACAGAATTGCTCCAGCAATGTTTTAAATGCTCGGTCATGGCGTTCGGCCAAGGTCTGGAACCCTTTCATGAGACTACGAAGCAACTCCTTGTGCCTTCCAATGGTGGCTCCTTGGAAGGAGAGGGCATTGCAGAGCTGGTCCGAGTCTGCTGGGTCAGTCATATCAGGTTCGTTCTATCAGGTATGACCCAGATGAAGAATGTCGAAGAAACAAATGTTTTTTCTAGTACAGGGGCAGGCAAACAACGGGTCAAAGGCAGGCAGAGGTCAGTAATCCAGAGAGGGTGCAAAAGCTACAGAACAGCAGGCAGTCTCAGGGTCAGGGCAGGCAAGGGTCAATAATCTAGAGAGGTGAGGCAAGGTAGAAAGCGGCAGGCAGGCTTAGGGCAGGCAGAACGGTCAAAACCGGGAAGGACTAGAAAACAGGAGCAAGAACAGACAGGAGCAGGGGAACAAACGCTGGTAGGTTTCACGAAACAAAACGAACTGGCAACAAAGACCACAGGTATAAATACACTGGAGATAATAGGGAAGATGGGCGACACCTGGAGTGGGGTGGAGACAATCACAAAGACAGATGAAACAGATCAGGGTGTAACACGTGCTGCTTTTCTTGAATTGTGGAGGGAGAAGAAGTTACATAATTACATTTGATTACCGGTAATGAGTTAGGAAAACCTTTCTCAAAAACCTCCCAGCAAGATGTATCACTTCATGATGCAAAAGTGGTATATGGTTAACCAAGAGCTCTTACTTGACTATGTCCCAAATGGCACCTATTTTTGACCAGAGCCCTATGGGCCCTAGTCAAAAGTAGTACTCTACATAGGGCCATTTTGGATGAACAGTGTGTCATTTGGAAAAATTGGTTGGTCAACAACTTCCTGATTTTTAACAAGACCCCCCTGAATGGCTCAGACTCAACCTTAAGGGAAATATCCACCCTCCATATTCACAGAGAGAGAACTGAATGACTGCATCACACTGTAGCTTGCTACATTCCTGCGGGGTGAAGTTTTTGGCTCTACATATGTGTGGGCACAGATGTAAGAGCCTTTTAAAGCAAAAAATATAAAAATAGTGATACTTGGCATGACAATTTGTATACGAGGTATTGGATTTATGGTATGTTTTTTGTAGCCCACTTTAGACTGTTTCTCCCTTGCTGCAAATCTGTGTGTACGCGTGCGTACGTGTGCGTGCCTGCGTGTATGCCTACTTGCCTCTCTGTCTGTTTGTGTGCCTACGAGTGTTTGGGCCTGCTTGCCTGCGTCCGTCCATTAGAGTCTGTGTGTGTCCATATCCAATATTACACGCATATCCATCTGCCCGCCGTAAGGCTAAACGCAAACAGACCTGAGTTTCCTCCCAGTGCCTGTAATTCTAATTCTAATTCTATTCAAATTAACTTTCAGGCTCCGCCAGCAACTGGTTTTGGTTCGCCAATTTGTGAGGAAGTGCGGTCGCTGCCTCCCCGAGAGATCAAATGTAGCCTGGGACAATATCTCCAGTTAACAGGGAAATTCTATATAAGAAACAAACGGAGAGGGAGATTGTTGACTCGGGATATTGCTAATGTTTTACATTAGCTGAAACAGAGAGCCTCGTCTTTCATGGCTGTGTGACATGCAGCCAGTCTATCTGCAACAGGGAAGTGATACTGTGCCTGACAACTGCACAGAGTTTTTAGTCTGAAATGGCACCCTATTCCCTATATAATGCACTACTTTAGACCAGGGCCCAAAAGTAGTGTAGGGTGCCATATCAGACACAGCCCAAGTCATCATCCAGAAGGGATATACACTTAACATCACATTCCACACAAACACACTTTGTGTGTTGTAAAAATGAAATATACTATACTGTGCAGCACGGTCTTATCAGCCAAACATAGTCCATCCTTCATGATAAAGCAATATTATTGTTCCTCCTCTTCTCTCTGCGTTCACTTAGAGGGGGCCACTGTGCAGACACAAAGATACAACCTAAGTGTACTGTAGGTCTGATAAGATCCAGAGAGTGAGTAAGGTAGCTGTGGTTATATCCTGTTTCGTCAACACCACCCATCATCCATCATCCACAGGCCCTATCCATGGGTCAGGCCCTATGTGGGCACAACAGCACTATCAGTGCATTCATTAGAGAAAATAGAGAGAGACAGGATGAGAAAAACAGAGAAAGAGAGGAAAGAGAGATAGAAAGACAGACAGAAAGAGAGAAATGGAGAGAAACAGGGAGAGAGAGCGAAAGAGAGAGCAATATTTAACAACACAGGAAGCTTTGGTTCTAGCCAGGAATCCTATGAATAGTATTTTGGATGGGAGCCACCCCTTTGCAGAGTAATCACAAAGGTATTATCGCTCCCTCCTTCACTGCATACAGTACAGGGCTGTGTTACTGTTTGCTTTGACAGGTAGACAGGTGGCAAACAGTGGATCTAAAACGAATGAATCTCTTTCAATGTTGCAATCACCTAAAGGGATCTCTCTCTGAGTTGTTGTAGCCAAGGATATCCATTCTTTATAAAGCCTTGTTACATCCCATTTCCCCTTCCCGTAAATATGATTGCACTTTTATCAAAGTAACAGACAGCCTAGTGGTTAGAGCATTGTGCCCTTGAGCAAGGCATTTAACCCTTTGAAGAACTCTTTTGGCTTCCACGTAGAACCCTATTTTGTTCCAGGTAGAACTTTTTCATCACTGTAAACCCCAATGTGCTGTCATTACTCAAAACTTTTGAGGAAACCTTTTGCACTATCTGACTACAGTCACTTAAAGTGATTTTATAGTCATTGCTCACACTGATAGAGTCACTGTGACCCTGTAAGGGGTCCAGATTTGAGTAACCACCCCACTAAGCCACACCTCCAATATACAATAGTAATTTACAAAATCAACAATGTCTATTTCTTATCAATTTAATGTTATTGTAATGGACAACAAAATAGCTTTTCTTTCAAAAACAAGGACATTTCTAAGTGACCCCAAACTTTTGAACGGTAGTGTATAATGAGAGAACACCCCACTCTGACCATTTTAATCGCCCTAGCAAAGATGTTTAGGCTGTTTTCATGTTATCCAGAGTCTTGGTGACTGTAACTGTGCTGTTGGCAACAATTGAATTACGCTTTTTTTGCCAACGTTTACTGACACCGGGCATATTCAACGGGTGTTGAACGTTCGGAAATTCATCAGATATTCTGTGCTCTGGCACACTCAGATGAGGGTGCTTTGAAATCAGGGTAGATGGCCAGACTGAATTTACGAACACACCCGAAAGGGTTACTTGCATAGTGGAGTCTTTTGTTAAGACGTAGCTAGGTAGCTAGGTAAACAATTAACCATAATCCCGTCTCATGATGTTACTACCTTGCATGAATCTGCAGGTAGCTAACCAACATGTTCAATGTTAGCTAGCTAGCCTAACCAGCTCTGCTAGGGTGTAAAATGGTCAGAGTGAGCTGTTCTCTCATTTGTGTCTGGAAGTAGCTAGCCATCGTTAGCCAGTTAGCTTCAGTGCTTGACTGCTGTTGCTAGGTCAGAACACTCGGATCAACCCTACTCGTAGGCCAGAGCATCCAGTGTGCGCTCTCAATTTACGAACTGCCAATTTGACAACGCTCTGAGTTTACAAACACCCAGAGCACACTCTGAGCACACTCTGGCAGTCCAGATGGAATTTACGAACACACCCATAGTATAAACCAGCCTTTAGTCTTGAAATCTTTGCTTGTTTAGTACATGGCCTTACATGTGAATCCTTAAACAATTGGGTGTGGTTAAAGCTTAAGAGTGTGTGAACGATGCTGAATGGGTGTAGACAAAGAAGAGCACTCCAGCAGGTGTACCAAAATATTCAAGTCCATTTTCTCAAAAGTGAGGTTACAAGTTCATCAACTTTCAAAGCAGAACTACTTTCCCATTGTTCCTCCACTGTAGTGTATGGTATACCATTTTCTATCTGTTAGTCTCTACTTTTATCTAATATAAAAAACACTAATTCAAGTTTTGTTACATAAGATCGAGCCGGTTGGTCACAAATGAGGAGTGGAAAAAACATCACCTGGAACATGACAGCGAGTTCAGTTTACTTGAGTGGCCTGCACAGTCCCCAGACCTCAACACGCAGCATGAATATACTGCTGTCCAATCTGCAGCAACTGTGTGATGTCATCGCATCAGCATGGACCAACAACCCTGTGGAACGTTTCCGACACCTTGTAGAATGCTCTGAAGAATTCAGGCCGTGCTGGAGGCAAAAGGGGTCTGACCCGATACTAGATTACCAATTTGTAAGTCGCTCTGGATAAGAGCGTCTGCTAAATGACTTAAATGTAAATGTAAATGTAGATTGGTGTACCTAATATATTGTCCTGCTGAAAGGTGGAAAGCAGAGTGAACCAGGTTTTCTTCTAGGATTTTGCCTGTGCGTAGCTGTTTTCCATTTTTTTCAATCTAAAAACTGCCTAGTCCTTGCCGATGACAAGCATACCCATAACATGCAGCCACCACTGTGCTTGATAATATGAAGAGTGGTGCTTAGTGATGTATTTTGTTGAATTTCCCCCAAACATAACGCTTTGTATTTGGGACATAAAGTTAAATTTGTCAAATTATTTGCAGTTTTACTTCAGTGCCTTGTTTCAAACAGGATGCTTGTTTTGGAATATTATTATTTTGTAAAGTCTTCCTTCTTTTCACTCTGTCAATTAGATTAGTATTGTGGATCAACTACAATGTTGTTGATCCATCCTCAGTTTTTTCCTATCACAGCCATTCAACTCTGTAATTGTTTTAAAGTCAACATTGGCCTCATGGTGAAATCCCTGAGCGGTTTCCTTCCTCAGCAAAAGAGTTAGGAAGGAAGCCTGTATCTTTGTAGTGACTGTGTGTATTGATACACCACCCAAAGTGTAATTAATAACTTCACCATGTTCAAAGCGATATTCACTGTCTGCTTTTTGAAAATGTTTACCCATCTACCAATAGGTGCCATTCTTGCCTGGCATTGAAAAACCTCCCTGGTCTTTGTGGTTGAATCTGTGTTTGAAATTCACTGCTCGACTGAGGGGCCTTACAGATAATTGTATGTGTGTCGTACAGCAATGAGGTAGTCCTTCAAAAATCAGTCCATGCAGTTTATTATGTGACTTGTTAAGTACATTTTTACTCCTGAACTTATTTAGGCTTGCCATAACAATGAGGATGAATACTTTAATTTTTTTAATTAATTTGTAAACATTCTAAAATCATAATTCTACTTTGACATTATGGGGTATTGTGTTTAGACCAGTGACAGAAAATCTCAATGTAATCAATTTAATCCTGTCGGTACAGTTTAAAACATTTAAACAACTATATTTTTGAACTCATCAAATTACTCAAACTCCTGACGTTAAAGTTTAAACATTGAGGTAAACACTAATGCTCAGATACTATTTAAAAGAAACAAAAAAATAACAAATAAAATGTAGAACCCTTCTTGTTTTCCAAAGAATCATCAAAGAACCCTTTCTTCACAAAAACGGTTCTTCGGCAGTAAAAGGTTTTATGTAGAACCCTTTGCCTTACAAAGAACCCTCATCTTCGAAAAAGGGTTCTTCAGATGAAAACGGTTCTTGTTAGAACGTTATCCCCCCGTAAAAACCCTTTTGGAGACATTTTTTCTAAGAGTGTAGAGAGGGCTTCCAAGCCATACTGACGTCTTTAAGTCTGTGTCCCAATTCTCAAATGGCACATAAATCCCTATACTACTTTTGACCAAGGCTCTGGATGTAGGATCTTAATTTGATCACTCTTTTGTTGCTGAGAATTTTCCTGCACAGCAGGAAATGCAAACTTGTAGAATATCTGAGGTTTAAACAGGCTTCTAAAGTTCCACTAAAATGTCATACATGATTTGCCCTAATAAAAAATGTATCAACCCCTACAAAAAATGTCCATTAATTATAATCAACATAATAATTAACATTTCCTGTTGCTGGTTATTTTCCTGCTGTAGAAAACTGTCTCAAATTAAGATCCTACATTTGCATATAGGGAATTAGGGTGCCATTTGGCATGGCTGGGAGGGAGACGGAGGGAAACACGTAATGGCCAGTGTTACCACCACAAATTTCCTCATCAATATATCGTTCTAGTAGAACAAAGTGAGCGAGCAGACGCATGGCTGTTTGCCAGAGGGAGAATAAAGGGAATGAAGGAAAGAAAAAGAGAGGGGGAAAAAGTGAGAGGGAGAGGGAGAAAGAGAAGGATCTGTGCTGAAGCACTTAACCTGCGCTGATTCAGTTTATTACCTCCCTCCTCCCTCCTTCCTTCCCACCCCCCTGTGAGGATGCTAAGGCAGGGCTGGTGCCAACCCACCGGGCCACAGTGGCGAGGCCCATGTGGTGGGAACCGGGATGACAACTAAAGAGTTCAGCATGTGTCCCAAATGGCTCCCAATTGCCTATATTGTGCATTGCTTTTGATCAGGGCCCAATGGTCTCTGGTCAAAAGCAGTGCGCTATATACACTGTAACAGAAAACTGTAATTTTAGATATTATCAACAGTAAAAAAATTGAACATTTTACTGCAGCATACTGTAAGTTACGGTGCATTGTGGGAAAATTGCTGTATTTCAAATGGTACTGTAATTCCGCCCCACAAAATACAGTACCGTACTATTTCTTTGGAGCGCCAAAAACCTTTTGACCACTAGTGGGTACATGGTATTGTTGTTTCTGGTGCATTAACATATTTTGAGGCGCGCCTTGTAAGAGGCTATATTAGTTGCACCCGTGAGTGAGAATGCTGCACCAATTTAACTCCAATGTGGTTATAGTGCCCTATCAAATGTATATGCATAGCGGACAGATTTGAGTGGCAACTACTCTTAAACCTAAAGTGCTGTCCACAGTGATTTCACAGTCTACGAAAATGGGAAAGGGGGACACCTAGTCAATTGTACAACTGAATGCATTCAACTGAAATGTGTCCTCTGCATTTAAACCAACCCCTCTGAATTAGAGAGGTGCGGAGGGCTGTCTTAGATACGAAGCTCTGTTTGATTTGAAGCTCTGTTTGATTTGCGTTAAAAAAAATTCAGCTGCACAAAAGTACGTGGAACTACATAGAGAACTATGCAAACAAACTTCCGTTGGATCCATTGCGTGGACTGTGTAGATCCCTTCAAATGGTTGAGCATTTTGCGATGTCCTTTTTTTCCCCCTGTAGTTGCTGCCAGTTTGGAAGCCTTTGAACCTCTACCACTTCTCTCTCCCGGATCCGGGATCCTCCTCATCAAAAAAGCTGACTAGCATAGCCTAGCCTAACGGGACAGGGATATCATATAATATAATTTTCATGAAATCACAAGTCCAATACAGCAAATGAAAGATAAACATCTTGTGAATGCAGCCATCATTTCCGATTTTTAAAATGTTTTACAGCGAAAACACAATATGTATTTCTATTAGCTAACCACAATAGCCAAACACACAACCGCATATTTTCACCATGTTTCCACCTCATAGGTAGCTTTCACAAAACCGACAAAATAGTGATGATCGTAGCTGTGATCTCTCGTAACAAAACAACTTCAATCAGATGACAGTCATAACAGTTATACAATACATTTATGTTTGTTCGAAAATGTGCATATTTGAGGTATAAATCATAGTTTTACATTGCAGCTACCATCAAAAATAGCACCAAAGCAGCCAGAATAATTACAGAGAGCAACATGAAATACATAAATACTCATCATAAAACATTTATGAAAAATACATGGTGTACAGCAAATGAAAGATAAACATTTACATTTACATTACGTCATTTAGCAGACGCTCTTATCCAGAGCGACTTACAAATCGAAAGTTCATACATATTCAAATAAATGACTATCATGACAATTGTATGTTATATTGTTATTATTGTACTTTGTTTGTTGTTGTCCAGAGTGACTTTAAGTTTGTGCATTCATCTTATGATAGCCATACGGAACAACTACACATGTTGTAATTGTAATTAAGATGAGCAATATATTATTAATATTAATATTAATTAATATTAGCCTCATCCCGTGATGCTTGGCAATAGTGTAGGGACACATCAATTTACTTTAATGAATTGACTCGAACTAGCGTTTGTTAATGGACAAATCACTTGTATAACGGCTGGTCCGCTATTTACAGAAGCATTGGCTTGAGTCCGAAACAATCGATGTTAGCGAAGTAGAAGAGTATAGCACACTGTTACATTAAGATCTTGATCGCTTGTATACACTTTTTATTTATCGTTGGGGGGGGGGGGGCACTTCATAATATAAACTTGGAGAGATCAGTCATTTTAATGATCCTTCATAAGGCTGCCGAAATAAAGGTAACAGAGCACCCTTGTGGTTTATCCTCAATGTTAAGTAACACAGTCAACAGGCCTGCATGCCGGAATCATTTAGATGACAATAAAAATGATGAATCGTTCCAGCTGAACAGCCTATGCAAACGAATAGCCATAGTGGCTGAGGTATTCGAACCCTTCCCTCCTTTGCCTAACCTACCCTATTGTAGCATAATAGTAGGCTATAATTCGCTGTGTTTGGTGCAGCTACGCCCTCAACCTAAAGTGTGCACTGACTGCCCCCTTCGCTTAGGCTCTCAGTGAAGGCTTGGATGTGCAGGACATGACATGCATTGTTTCGGAGATGCATCAATCTAGCCCAAGCTGATGCTGGCAAGTCTGGGAGAGAGTGAAATATTGTTTCTGTCTGGATAAACGCAAACGTGCAACTTTCTCTCCCTGTCAGACATTAACGTGTGACAGGGCGAGAGTGGGCTCCCAAGTGGAGCAGCGGTCTAAGGCACTGCAGCTCAATGCAAGAGACGTCACTACAGTTCCTCGTTCGAATCTAGGCTGTATCACATCTGGCCGTGATTGGAGTCCCATAGGACGGCGCATAATTGACCGTCATTGTAAATAAGAGTTTGTTCTTAACTGACTTGCGTAGTTAAATAAATAATAACGTCTCCGCATTAGGCCTATAAACAAACAGTAGACTATTCAAACATATAATTGCTTAATCAATAGAATATTGATTATAATCTCACAAAAATACATTAAATGAATGATAGACAATAGTATTAGAACCAAATGTCATCGCAAGAACGATTTAACTTAATCGAATTGGATTCAGAGAAAAGGCAAATATCTTTTGAACAATTAACTCGTGTGGCCACTACTCTTGCTCATGCATGACTGCATGTAAAATACCTGTTTATGTCTGGTATTGATACCACTCTGTAGTAGACCTCTACGTAATACTGGATGACCTACACTAGGAATTCCTAATGGGAGATACAGCCAAAGCTTTCTATTGATGGAGAGTCTATTCGAGAATGGCGACCCTGTCCTCACATAAAGTATACTCTATTGTAGTCTTATTTGTTGACACATATGCCTATGGGTGGCACAGAGAATGTGATTAGAATGCCCCTGGTATACACCCATCCAACCTGTTAGGTCACTATCAAACGGTTCAGATGCATGACACATTTGGGGCAAAGTTTGGGGCAGCGTTGTGCCTGTTCAAATCCAATCATATTGCATTGGTCAAATGCGCCGAATACAACCGGTGTAGACTTTACGTGAAATGCTTACTTACGAGCAAATTCCCAACAATGCAGAGTTAAAAAGTAAGACAATTATTTGTTAAATAAAAAGAGATATTTCAATATTTGTTCATAGCGGAATTATTGTGTTGATATGTGTTTTCCATCAGCCTACTAATAAGTTATTCTATATTTGTATGTGAGACTGATGTGGTTCCTTGCACTTCACTGCTCCACCACTGTATGACTGGACGTCTCAGCTTTTCCAACACCAGAGGCCAAGTCTTCCGACGCCTCGTGCACTGTTACGCACGCTTTCAGACTGCATAGTCTGAACGAGCACGTCGAGAGCAACAAGCGGTTCACAAACAACTTTTGACAGCACAGTATTTAATGTTTCAAGCTTTTATATAGATAGTAAACCGTCGCCTATTGGATTATAGACTAAGACAACTACCCGACAATCGGATGGAAATAAAATTATACAGCTTTTGGTTAATGTTGTGTCTTGAATTTCTGTGAAAGATTAGGCTACAGTGTACATTTAGAGCTGTGCGTTTATGCCTATGGAGAGTAATAGTTATGCGTATTTTGCGTAGTCGCACTATGTCATGGTTTAATTTTTCATTATCATTCTAAAAACTCATGTTTGACAATCAACAGATCAAAAATTCGACTCTCGGTGGGACTCGAACCCACAACCTTTGAATCACTTCGATCCTTAACTAGAAGTCCAATGCGCTATCCATTGCGCCACGGAGCCGCTGGTTACACGTGAGAAGTTTGAAATACAAACAGCAGCCTCGAAAGATGCACTTTTTTGTATACACGTCATTCTCTCAAGTTTAGAGCAGTTTTAAAATATGAACAATATTGAATTAAAATCCAATGCCTACAACTCAAGCCTACAACTCAAATTTTGGTCATATATTAAATTTAACACAACTGTTACACCACTCCAGCACTCCAGTAGCCTACCATTTCTTACATCTTTGAATAGCGTGTTGCTCTTTCTTTACAATATTGTAGTTGCGAAACCCTATGAAACGCTACCTCCCTGACAACGGTAAGTCAAGGAAATGTCTGGTTGCGAATATTTCCGATTTTTTAAGTGTTTTACAGCGAAAACACAATATAGAATTATATTAGCTTACCACAATAGCCAAACACACAAACGCATTTATTCAACACAAAGGTAGCTTTCGCAAAAACCAGCAAAAGATATAAAATGAATCACTAACCTTGAACAAATTCATCAGATGACAGTCTTATAACATCATGTTATACAATACAATTATGTTTTGTTCGAAAATGTGCATATTTATAGCTACAAATCCTGGTTATACATTGTGAATACGTAGCATCGATTCACCAGAATCTCCGGAGATATTTTGGACACTCACCTAATCTGACCAAAGAACTCATCATAAACTTTACATAAAAATACTTGTTGTATGGCAAATGAAAGATACACTGGTTCTTAATGCAACCGCTGTGTTAGATTTTTAAAAATAACATACAGCTTGCGTTATTGTGAGACAGCGCTCACCAAAATGGCGGAGAATAGGAGTCAACATTTTACACAGAAATACGAAATAACATCATAAATGTTTTCTTACTTTTGCTGAGCTTCCATCAGAATGTTGTACAAGGAGTCCTTGGTCCAGAATAAATCGTTGTTTGGTTTTAGAATGTCMATTTCTTCTGTCGAATTCGCRCCACAATGCTAGCCAAGGTTGCTAACATTCCCATCCTCTCTTGRCGCAAAGAACGGAAAACTCCAAAAGTCCCAATAAACGTTGAATAAACTGATAAAACTCGGTTGAAAAAACCTACTTTATGATGTTATTATCATATGTATCAAATAAAATCAGAGCCGGAGATATTCGGCGTGTAAACCGAACGCTTTTCAGAAGACAATGTCGAGCTCCCCAGCGCGCCTTTGAAGACAAAGAAAATTCCGGACCTGYCACTYCAAAAGCTCTTGTTCGGCCTCAGATCAAGCTAGACACCCCATTCCACATTCCACTGCCTGTTGACATTTAGTGGAAGGCGTATGAAGTGCATGCATATCGATAAATAAAAGGCAATTGAATAGGCTGGCCCTGAAACAGAGCCTCGTTTTCAGATTTTTCACTTCCTGTATGGAAGTTTGCTGCAAAATGAGTTCTGTTTTACTCACAGATATAATTCAAACAGTTTTAGAAACTTCTGAGTGTGTTCTATCCAATAGTAATAATAATATGCATATTGTATGATCTAGAAAAGAGTACGAGGCCGTTTCATTTGGGCACAATTTTTTCCAAAGTGAAAACAGCGCCCCCCTATTGACAAGAAGTTTTAAGGCCTCTGGAAGTACAAGTGATATGTTATAAATATTCATTCATATGYTGTAATGTGTAAACTCTTTTCCTAGCAGACAACCTGCTTGCACCAATCCCTTGTAATTAAGGTAAAATATTGAAATACAAACCCCTCCCCTCATTTATTCCGATTACGGTAGCATTCACTTTTCAACAGTATAACACAGTACATTTTACGCTGTTGTACTTTCTGTCATTACACAGTACTTGCTTTGATACTGTATTTATATTACCGTAGGTGTACTGTAATATTAAATACAGAATTTGACTTGCCACTGAGCTGCCTGTAAATTACTGTAAATTAATAAGGTGTCATTTGGAACACAGACTGAAGACTCTGTAGAGCCAGGGCATTTCTGGGGGACATTAGTTCATACCTCATTAGACCAGAGAGAGATGAACATTAATTTGCCACAGTAGGTCTAAGAACACAGCACCCAACCAATTTGTAAAATTTGAAAATTGCTTGTCCTGTCATTCCTAGGTCTAGGGAGACTAGAGAGCTGGGATGTTGCTTTGTTTTACTGTGTAAAGGGAGTAGGATAATATTTAGCATATGCGTTGGAGGGGAGGCTAGGAGAAGATACATGCATACACACGTGCACACACGTGCCCACACACACACACACACACACACACACACACACCTGTCTCTTATACACATCTAGATGTGTATAAGAGACAGCACACACACACACACACACACACACACACACACACACACACACACACACACACACACACACACACACACACACACACACACAACCAGTGACTGAGATTGAGAAAACAAGCAGCAACATCTCCTTCCCTGCACATACACATTCCTCCGAGGGCACAGTCGGTGATGGAGTCGGTGGCATGGCATGGCGTGGCAAGAAGGTGGTATGATATGGTGATATGCCCAGAGCCAGTCTCTATCAATGAGGTTGCAAAACCACTAAATGAGATAACACTTATAACTTAAAATATCAGGAATAACAAGTAAATTAATATTTATTTATTCATAGTTTATTAATGGCTTTCTAAAGCTTATTCATGAAAGTTACCAGTGTTACCTTACATGCTCTTTAGGACTACAGCCACATAGCAGCTTCATCAGGAAGCTCTTTACACAATGCCAAACATAGAAAAAAGTGTTATCTGCAGTAAAAAAAAAACATTTCCATCATAAAACCGATAGCTTTTCTTTTTCACAGTTGCTGTTTTCCTGTGGGCCTGTGGTGAACCAGGAGGCTAATGGAAGTGAATGAGTCAAGAGCATTGATTGAAGTTGGCACAGTAACGTTAGCTCCTTTGTGTTTTGGGAGAATATTCATCCATCCATCTTTGTCTCCATGCATCCCAGTCGTGCAAACTCATGCACGTGCACACGCACACACCTGCTGTGGTAATCAGTGGTGTGTGCTCATGCTGGTTCACTCAATGGCCAAGGAGGCTTGGAGAGATGCCTGGACATTGTGATTCATCAGTCATTTCTAGCTTTGTTCTTAACAGTACTGGGGAGAGAGTCCAGTAAAAGACTGACGTACTGCTGCCCTACAGGCATTCTCTCTACAGTATACCCCTACTACAGTGGTTCACTGTTTCCTCATGTCTTTACACAAGCCCTGAAAGCATGCACACACAAATCATAATATGTACAGTACATCCCACATATCCGGTGGTAGAAAAATCGAAATGCACTTATTTATTTGAAAATAAATAGTCTTAGGAAAAGGCTTAGTCAATCTCTTTCTATTTTCCCTCTCCTTTTTCTCAATCACCATCTCCATCATTACCCTTGAGTTTTTTCCTTTTTACATTTTAGTCATTAAGCAGATACTCTTATCCAGAGAGACTGACAGTTAGTGCATTCATCTTAAGATAGCTAAGTGGGACAACCACATATCACAGTCATAGTAAGTACATTTTGCCTCAATAAAGTAGCTATTGAAAGGTATACTGCAATTGTTAGTTCATGAAAGGCATTTTTTTCTTATTGTTATGGGGCTGTGGGGTGAGGAGAGGGTTTGGGGGGGGGGTGTAAATATTGCTTAAAAGTAAAATGAGCAATATGTAATTTGGGACAAATAAGTCAGTGGTAGTGTTGTACAGGGGCGTCAGGGCAGGGCCAGATCAACATTGCTGTGTCTGTATGTTTGAGTCCCAAATGGCATCCCAATGGGTCCTGGTCAAAAGTAGTGCATTACATAGAGAGTAGGGTGCCAATGTTTTTTTTTTTTTCACAACAATGTGTTGTGTGTTCTGTGGTGGTTAGCCAGGGCGATTTCACTGGCGCGTTGTGCTGCTGACTGAGATATAGCAGAGAGCGTTCTGTCTATGGTGCCGGCTCTCACTGGCAATTAGTCAACATAAATCAGACTAACCCCGAGGTAGGACACACAGGAGAGGAAAGGGAGAGGGTGAGAAGCAGGGAGAGGCAGTGAGGAGTAGGGTTGGGTCTTAAAGTGTGTTATGGTTCACTCCAAAACTCTTACCCATAATACGCTCTCACAATATGAGTTATTATAGCCACCACCGCATGTCATCACTGTGGAATAAATTGTACTTTATATTACAGTAATTGACAATGAACATTTTCTTATATAATTTAAAAAAGACCAGAGTCAATAGGGCTCTTGTCAAAAGTAGTGCACTACAGGTATGGGATCTTAATTTGACCAGTATTGTCACAGCAAATTAATCCTGCATAAGCAGGATTTGAAAATGTAGTAAATCATGTTGCTTGATTGGTGGTTAGGCTATTAGCTGGCCAAAATTAGACTACATGACAAGTGCAATACTGTTAATATAACCATTTGTTAGTGGGGGTTTTCAGTGAATTTATGTATATTACAAAGCTTATCTGCTTTTCCTGCGGTGCATGAAAATTCTCAGCAACAAAAGAGAGATTACAATTAACAAAAGAGAGATTAAAATTAAGATCCTACATCTGTATATAGTTAGTAGGGTGCCATTTGGGCCGAAGATACTGTCTAAACTCTAAACAAAATGTAGGCTCAGTTCGGCATAGAATCAGAACATACCATAGGTTCCACTCTTTAGAATAACTATATGTCACCAAAGTGCCAAGACCTTCCTAGATAGATGGGTTTCTAAAATAGAGCTCTTGTAGTAGGAATCATCAACATGTTTAATTTAAGGAATTTTCATTGCATTGTGCGGTCATAAATTATTTTCCAAAATGGCAGATTTTTTTTCTCTCTTGTTTCTCAAACAGGAAATTGTGCTTTGAATTGACAAAAGCCTTCCAGAACGGTATAAAGGTACTCCTCTGAGACAAAGTGCTTTCTTGACTCAGGGTCCTTTGGGCTCTCTCACCCTCTCACCCTCCATCCCTCCTACCCCCATGTAGGTCCAAGTGTTTGGAAAAGGAAGCAAGAAGGCCTTGTGGATCACGTAACTCAAACTGATTTGGCTCAAGCTTTGTGACAAGGAAATTGTTATTTTTGAACGGAGACAAGCACAGGGAGCTACTCGGGTTGTGTGGCAGATATTATTTGATATTATGAGGTTTCTAAAGAAGTGAAGGTTTTCCTAAAAAAAAAGACAGCAGGGGTACGTGACCCTAGAAGGCATTTTCAGGGAAAAGGTTACAGTTTAGTGTTGTAGCTTAGGAAGAGAAGAGAAGCGTGGGTCAGTAGACTATAGTTGCTACCAGAGTAAGTGGTAGGAACATGATCCACTTGCATTTATTGTGGAAAAACATTTCCACTGGGAAAAGTTACAAAGCAAAATAGAAAAACTATGTATAGGGCATGAGGAATTGATATACTGCATCTTATTGCAACAGAGTAATTTGGGCATATCCTGGAAGACTGATGTTCAAACTATTTGTTATATTACCTCATGTCTATATGAAAATGATTACATTTCATGTGTTCAGTTGGGTTTACAGAGTTTCAAATCCTCATACTCTAGCTCTCCCTAGAGGCTAAATATCAATGTTTCAATGTTCATCTATGTGTTTATTACACAGCTCCATCGAATACAATCAATGCACCACGTCAGCATTGCACAATAACCAGGCTTATTATCATCCCCACCCCCCTCTTCCCTCCATCACTTGCAGGCCTACAGGTGTCCTCCTGTAACATAGGTTTCACTGCAAATGGCACCCTATTCCCTACATAGTGCACTAATTATTTCCAAGGAAGAGGGTGCCACTACATTTTTATATAGGGAAGAGGGTGCCATTTTGAATGCAGCCGTAATTGACCTGGGCAGATTGAGAAGTGGATTTTTCCTGCGCCTCACAAAATGTCACTCAGGTAAAGCTACTTATCAAATTAAATATGGAATCACAAAATGCCTGCCTTTGTTAGCAGCCTCTGTGTGTGGGAGGGAAAGGGGAAGAGAAGGAGGTGGATAGTAGTCTATTCATGTCGCTCTACTGGGTGTGGAGATGATGGCTTGTACCCATCTAGTCATCTAGTCTGCATCCCAAATGGCCTGTAGCCTCTGGGCAAAATTAGTGCACTGTATAGGGAATATGGTGCTATACCACCACATCGTATGGAGCTGGGAGGAACTCTGTACTGTACAGTACTTACCTACCTGGCTGGCATCTGTGGCACAGTAATACTCTGTTAACCACTAACGACACCAACGGTCTTTCTGTCTGTCTGTCTCATCACCTCAACTCTCTCTCTCTCACTTTCCCTCTCTCTATCCCACTCTCTCTCTTCCTTCCTTCCTCCCTCAATCAATCAATGAATCAATTACATGTATTTATAAAGCTCTTTTTAAAATCAGCAGATTTTTTATTTTATTTTACCGTTATTTTACCAGGTAAGTTGACTGAGAACACGTTCTCATTTGCAGCAACGACCTGGGGAATAGTTACAGGGGAGAGGAGGKGGATGAATGAGCCAATTGTAAACTGGGGATTATTAGGTGACCGTGATGGTTGAGGGCCAGATTGGGAATTTAGCCAGGACACCGGGGTTAACACCCCTACTCTTACGATAAATGCCATGGGATCTTTAATGAGCTCAGAGAGTCAGGACACCCGTTTAACGTCCCATCCGAAAGACGGCACCCTACACAGAGCAGTGTCCCCAATCACTGCCCTGGGGCATTGGGATCTTTGTTTAGACCAGAGGAAAGAGTGCCTCCTACTGGCCCTCCAACACCACTTCCAGCAGCACCTGGTCTCCCATCCAGGGACTGACCAGGACCAACCCTGCTTAGCTTCAGAAGCAAGCCAGCAGTGGTATGCAGGGTGGTATGCTGATGTCACAAAACCTTTAGGTAACCCAACCAAAAACCCAAAGGGCAAACACCCAAGATGTAGAAGCATGTGGCTAGGAAAAACTCCCTAGAAAAGCAGGAATTTAGGAAGAAACCTAGAGTGGAACCAGGCTCTGAGGGGTGGCCAGTCCTCTTCTGGCTGTACCGGGTGGAGATTATAAGAGTACATGGCCATTAAGGCCAGATCGTTATTCCAGATGTTCAAACGTTTATAGATGACCAGCAGGGTCAAATAATAATCCCAGTGGTTGTAGAGCGTGCAACAGTTCAGCACCTCAGGAGTAAATGTCAGTTGGCCTTTCATAGCCGAGCATTCAGAGTTCGAGACAACAAGTGCGGTAGGGAGGGAGACAGAGAGGGAGGGAGAGAGAAAGAAGGAGATGGAGAGAGATGGTTGAAAACAGTAGGTCCGGGACAAGGTAGCACGTCCGGTGAACAGGTCATGGTTSCACAGCTACAGGTAAAGCAGTAGAAACAGAATCAGCAGCACGGCCAGGTGGACTGTTCGTCGCTGTCATGTTCTGCCTCTGTTCTGTCAGACAGATGAACTCTGCCTAGAAGGCCAGCACGTCATTTCCGGTCACAACTTGTAGAGTTGTTTACGTGCTACTGTGCATTTTGTTGATAACCTTACTTTGCTACCTGATAACTTTACGGTTTTTACATTTTAATTACCGTTTATATTTTTAGTTTTTCCCCTCGCTCGACTTTTTTTAATTCAACTTTTTCACTCCGGACGCTTTATCTGGACGTGGTTCGTCAGGACCTTCACCAGCCGAAGCTAAGTAGTAACATTAACATGATGCCTTCTAATTGCAGTCGCTGTACTCATAATATACAGGAGAACGATCGCCTTACGGCGATGATAGCTGAGCTGCAAGCCCAGCTTCAGACGCAATCGTTAGGCAAGGGTAATTTCAGTGTAGGAAAGGATGAAACAGCGTCTGTGCCACCAGTAAGTACAGACAGTAGTATAAATCCCCTCGCACAGTCCCCGCAGCCAGACAACTTTCTCATGGTTTCTGAAGGGAAATGCTGTAGGAATGCTCAACCGGTGTCACTCATTCAGCCTACAGAAACTTTCAACAGGTTCTCCCCATTAACCTCTTTGGGCTGCAGGGGCAGTATTGAGTAGCCTGGATAAAAGGTGCCCATTTCAAACGGCCTCGTACTCAATTCTTGCTCGTACAATATGCATATTATTATTACTATTGGATAGAAAACACTCTCTAGTTTCTAAAACCGTTTGAATTTTGTCTGTGAGTAAAAGAGAACTCATTTGGCAGCACACTTTCTGACCAGGAAGTGGAAAGTCTGAAATCGATGCTGTGTTCAAGGGCCTGCCTATAAATGGGCATGATACGTATGAATATACTTGCACGTCATACACCTTCCCCTAGATGTCAAGAGGAAGTGAGAGGAGAAATAWGTTGATTATCTTGGTCTGAGATRKAATGCATCCTCTTGGAATGACGTGTCMCCCATTTTMGGTTTTCTGGAAGGCGCGTGGAGGGACCTGTAATTGCCTTCTGAAAAGCTGTCGTTAAAGGCGAATACTATCTCCGGCTTTGATTTTATTTGATACATGTCATAATATCATCGTAAAGTATGTTTTTTCAATATAGTTTTATTAGATTATTGAATTTTTTTCGGGACGTTATGCGTGTTGCTTTGTCTGCATATGTTCAGGAAGGATAGCTTCGCGCCACTTGGCCAGTGTGCTTGCTAATTCAAGAGGGAAAAACGACGTTCTGATACCAAACAAAGACGGTTCTGGACAAAGGACCCCTTGTACAACATTCTGATRGAAGATCASCAAAAGTAGGACCCATTTTGTGATGCTATTTCATATATCTGTCGAACTGTGTACTAGTAGTTTTGCGCACAGAATTTGGCCACTCTCTCGCTAATACATAAGCCTTATGTCGTAATGAAGATATTTTTAGAATTCTAACACTGCGATTGCATTAAGAACTAGTGTATCTATTGTGTATCTATCATTTCCTATACAACATGTATTTTTGTAATGTTTATGAATAGCTATTTGGTCAGAATAGGTGAGAGTCTAATAGAAATATCCGCACATTCTGGGAAAAAGATGCTACGTTAGCATAATGGATAACCACTGATTTCAGCTCTAAATATGCACATTTTCGAACAAAACATAAGTGTATGTATAACCTGATGTTATAGGACTGTCATCTGAGGAAGGTTTATGAAGGTTAGTGAAAATTAATATCTTTTGCTGGTTTATTCGCTAACGCTAACGTGCCTATTGCTATCGCTAACGTGCCTTGATGAATGAATGCGGTTGTGTGGTAGGCTATTGTAGTAAGCTAATATAATGCTATATTGTGTTTTCGCTGTAAAACACTTAAAAAATCGGAAATATTGGCTGGATTCACAAGATGTTTGTCTTTCATTTGCTGTACACCATGTATTTTTCATAAATGTTTTATGAGGAGTATTTAGGTATTTCACGTTGCTCTCTGTAGTTATTCTAGCTGCTTTGGTGATATTTGTGATTGTAGCTGCAATGTAAAACTATGATTTATACCTGAAATATGCAAATTTTTCGAACAAAACATAGATTTATTGTATAACATGTTATAAGACTGTCATCTGATGAAGTTGTTTCTTGGTTAGTGACTAATTATATCTTTATTTGGTCGAATTTGTGATAGCTACCTATGCTGTGTAAAATTGTGAAAATATGCGGTTGAGTCTTTTGCTATTGTGGTTAGCTAATAGAAATACATATTGTGTTTTCGCTGTAAAACATTTTAAAAATCGGAAATGATGGCTGGATTCACAAGATGTGTATCTTTTATTTGGTGTCTTGGACTTGTGATTTCATGATATTTATATGCTAGTATTTGCGCTATGCTAAGCTATGCTAGTCAGCTTTTTTACTGATGAGGATGCTCCCGGATCCGGGATGGTAACTCGTGAGAAGTTAATGCAAATTAGTGCTAGTTTGACCACCAGAGGGCATCTTTGAGAAGCATTTGATACTCTTCCATATCGGTATTACCAGAGAATTTAGAACCTTTTTGTAATAACATAGTATATGGGATTGATTTTAAGAAATTTGGCTTAATAAATTTGATTAATATCATGGTGTTTCTCTTCCGGGAAAACCGAAAAACAAAACCCACAGGKTTTCCGTTAGATGGCATGGAAAATATGGCGCTGTACAACGTGACAGTCGGGAGTAGGCTATAGCATAAGAGGATTCTGAGGATTCTAAATTGTTTGCCTTCATAAGACAACTTTGTTCCAATATTTCAGTAAAACAATGATATTTATTCCCATAGTGATTCGTTATGGATCCATAACTAAATCAACATCTGCATTTTGAAACCGTATTTTTATAAATATTTTATTAACAAAAGCATAAAGATGCTGATGAAGAAATATAGTACTGTACAGTATATGCTTTTACATTTGGATAATAAAGCATTTAAAGCATTTTGAAGATATAAGCCACCTGCATTTGTTTTTTAGGCTACTATGCAGTCTGACAAGAAAACATAGCTTGCAATACTTACTGTAGTAAAGATTGGAACGTGCCTAATTGTTATGTTCATACAAATATTTACACATGTTAAGTTTTCTGAAAATAAACGCAGTTGACAGTGAGGACGTTTTTTTTGTTGCTGAGTTTATTTACTTGCTTATTGTGTAGTGGAGGATAAAAACTCTATGCCTATGGAGGTGTAGCTGGTTACAGTATGTAGCCAATCTGTGTATGGACCCTAAAACGTTAGGTTCTGAACTAATATTCATACCAATCTATGAACCTCAGATATCATAGATGTTGTATCAAAATCAAGTCTGAATTGCATTAATGAAGCCTATGGATAGAGGAGAATATAATAACTCTATTGTGCCAAGGATGCAAGTCCTATATACAGTTGAAGTCAGAAGTTTACATACACTTAGGTTGGAGTCATTAAAACTTGTTTTTCAACCCCTACACAAATTTCTTTTTAAGAAACTATAGTTTTGGCAAGTGGGTTAGGACATCTACTTTGTGCATGACACAAGTAATTTTTCCAACTATTTTTTACAGACAGATTATTTCACTTATAATTCACGGTATCGCAATTCCAGTGGGTCAGAAGTTTACATACACTAAGTTGACTGTGCCTTTAAACAGCTTGGAAAATTCCAGAAAAATATGTCATGGCTTTAGAAGCTTCTGATAGGCTAATTGACATAATTTGAGTCATTTGGAGGTGTACCTGTGGATGTATTTCAAGGCCTACCTTCAAACTCAGTGTCTCTTTGCTTGACATCATGGGAAAATCAAAAGAAATCAGCCAAGACCTCAGAAAAACATTTGTAGACCACCACAAGTTTAGTTCATCCTTGGGAGCAATTTGCAAATGCCTGAAAGTACCATATTAATCTGCACAAACAATAGTACGCAAGTGTAAACACCATGGGACCACGCAGCCGTCATACTGCTCAGGAAGAACGCGTTCTGTCTCCTAGAAATGAACGTAATTTGGTGATTTGAAAAGTGTAAATCAATCCCAGAACAACAGCAAAGGACCTTGTGAATATGCTGGACGAAACAGGTACAAAGGTATCTATATCCACAGTAAAACGAGTCCTATATCGACATAAGCTGAAAGGYCGTTCAGCAAGGAAGAAGCCACTGCTCCAAAACCATCATAAAAAGCCAGACTACGGTTTGCAACTGCACATTTAATACACACAGCATACACACAAAGATCAAACTTTTTGGAGAAATGTCCTCTGGTCTGATGAAACAGAAATAGAACTGTTTAGCCATAATGACCATTGTTATGTTTGGAGGAAAAAGGGGGAGGCTTGCAAGCCAAAGTACACCATCCCAACCGTGAAGCACGGGGGTGGCAGCATCATGTTGTGGGGATGGTTTGCTGCAGGAGGGATTGGTGCACTTCACAAAATAGATGGCATCATGAGGTGGAAAATTATGTGGATATATTGAAGCAACATCTCAAGACATCAGTCAGGAAGTTAAAGCTTGGTCGCAAATGGGTCTTCCAAATGGACAATGACCCCAAGCATACTTCCAAAGTTGTGGCAAAATGGCTTAAGGACAACAAAGTCAATGTGTTGGAGTGGCTATCGCAAAGCCCTGACCTCAATTTGTGGACATTTGTGGACAGAACTGAAAAAGCGTGTGCGAGCAAGGAGGCCTACAAACCTTACTCCGTTACACCAGCTCTGTCAGGAGGAATTCACCCAACTTATTGTGGGAAGCTTGTGGATGGCTACACGAAACGTTTGACCCAAGTTAAACAATTTAAAGGCAATGCTACCAAATACTAATTGAGTGTATGTAAACTTCTGACCCACTGGGAATGTGATGAAAGAAATAAAAGCTGAAATAAATAATTCTCTCTACTATTATTCTGACATTTCACATTCTTAAAATAAAGTGGTGATCCTAACTGACCTAAGACAGGGAATTTTTACTTGGATTAAATGTCAGGAATTGTGAAAAAGCTAGTTTAAATGTATTTGGCTAAGGTGTATGTAAACTTCAGACTTCAACTGTACTTAGTAAAGTTAATACTTATGTAAATGTGATATATCAGTTTTTTATTTTTAATACATTTGCCAACATTCCTGAAAACCTGTTTTTGCTTTGTCATTATGGGGTATTGTGTGTACATTGATGAGTAAAAAAAACTATTTAATCGGTTTTAGAATAAGGCTGTAACGTAACAAAATGTGGAAAAAGTCAAAGGGTCTGAATACTTTCCGAATGCACTATAATGGAGAATTTAAAAATAAAATCACATACACACTATGCGCCCATAGTGTTTTTGAAATACGTTTTTTTATTTTACCTTTATTTAACTTAGCAAGTCAGTTAAGATTATTATAATTTGTTTTACATTGACAGATTACCGGGGAACAGTGGGTTAACCGTCTTGTTCAGGGGCAGAACGACAGATTTTTATCTTGTCAGCTAGGAGATTTGATCCAGCAACCTTTCAGTTACTGTTCCAACGCTCTGAACACTAGGCTACCTGCCACACAGTGTTGGAACTATGGAGAACAGGAGAAATGCTAAATATAGAATAAATCAACTTTAAGGACTTCGTCCCAAATGGTACCCCATTGCCTAAATAGAGCACTACTTTTGACCAGGGCCCATAGGGCGCTGGTTATAAGTAGGGCCCTGGTCAAAAGTAGTGCAATATATAGGGGATATGATTGCATTTGCGACACATTTATAGCCCTCTCATAGAGCCCAGCCCGTCCAGGGCCCAGCCAGGCGGCTTTGGAAAATGCTATGACAGGACTGGCAGGGGATGAAGGGCTGTGGGGTGGAGGGAGGGAGGGAGGGAGGGAAGAAGAGAGGGAATGGAGGAGGAAGAGCTACATTTCAGAGGTTTTTCAGACATCATATTTGTCTAACATTTCTACTAATTTATAACAAGTTCAGTCACAGTTCATGAAACACAGCACCTCCATTTACCTCCAGGTTTCTACCCAAACAAGACTCTGCTTATGTTCCACGCTGCATACTGCACAAACACAGAGATCGAGTGAGTGTGTGTGTATGATGCTAAGCAGTGTTGTCCTAGGGGGGAATTCTCTCTCTACGTGTATTCTCACCTTGAACTTGAGCATGAGAATAGCATGCTATTCAACCCACTATTCGTTGCAGGTGAAGATCAAAGAAACCTGTGGCACAGGTGTGTCTACAGATATGCCTTATTCTGACTTTGACATAATTCCATCATAATTATACCACCTTTACGCGCAATGAAACAATGAATATGGTTAAGAAACCTGTCGGTTCCAATTGGAACAACATCTACTTTATTTTTTCCAATATAAATAACACCGGACATGTCTGGACTTTTCACTGTATTTTTTASAATTTGTAAATATTAGCCACCATCCGTAGCCATCGTCAGTTATACCCACACACATTTATAACTTTCACTGACTTTAGTGTTAGTTTCCTTTCATTTTGTTAAATTCCATTACATCGTCCTGAGGATTGCTAGCAATAGTGGATCATATTAGGCTAATATRTTACAAATTGTACAATAATTTGCGACATGTATCCTATTTGAAACATTACGGAATGCAGACCATAGGTAGCAATTTAAACCTGGAGCCTGGCGCACGGTTCACGACGACTGGAGCGTTGTTATCATAGATCCATGATTAGTGAGATTTATTCCAATTTACATGGCTTTCTTTCACTGATCCCGAATATTCTGAACTGTTCTCTACATATATTCTAGTGAATCTGTCAAGAAAATTCAAATTAATGGTACAACGAATTTAAAGGGATGGCTTTAGATAAATGTACTGAAAACCCTATTGAATAAAATCTCCACGAGAAGAGAGAGATGTACATTTCCTCAGCGAAAAGAATGTACTGAGCAAATGTTAAATTGGCTTTTAACCAAATTACTGTACGACAGCCCACGAATTCACCCCGCACACCTTAATTGACAAACATACAAACCGAAAGAAAGGCAAAGTCTTCTCATGCTTTGTTGATTTCAAAAAAGTATTTGAATCAATTTGGCATGAGGGTCTGCTATACAAATGATGGAAATTGGTGTTGTGGGAAAAACATGCGACATTATCAAATCTATGTTAAAAATATGGTTAAAATTTGCAACAAAAAAAACACACATTTCTTTCTACAGGACTTAAGCTCCACCCTCCTCAACATATATAACCATGAATTGGCGAGGGCACTAGAACAGTCTGCAACACCCGGCTTCACCCTACTAGAATCTAAAGTCAAATATCTACTGTTTGCTGATGATCTGGTGCTTCTGTCCCCAACCAAGGAGGGCCTACAGCATCACCTAGATCTTCTGCACATTCTGTCAGACCTGGGCCCTGACAGTAAATCTCAGGACCAAAATTATGGTGTTCCAAAAAAGGTCCAGTTGCCAGGACCGCAAATACAAATGATATCTAGACACTGTTGCCCTAGAGCACACAAATAACTATACATACCTAGGCCTAAACATTAGCGCCACAGGTAACTTTCACAAAGCTGTGAATGATCTGAGTGACAAGGCAAGAAGGGCATTCTATGCCATCCAAAGGAACATAAAATTCGACATACCAATTAGGATCTGGCTAAAAATAATTGAATCAGTTATAGAACCCATTCCCCTTTATGTTTGTGAGGTCTGGGGTCCGCTCACCAACCAAGAATTCACAAAATGGGACAAACACCAAATTGAGACTCTGCATGCAGAATTCTGCATAGTAGAACACCAAATAATGTATGCAGAGCAGAATTAGGCCGATACCCGCTAATTATCAAAATCCAGAAAAGAGACATTTAATTCTACAACCACCTAAAAGGAAGCGTTTCCCAAACCTTCCATAACAAAGCCATCACCTACAGAGAGATGAACCTGGATAAGAGTCCCCTAAGCAAGCTGGTCCTGGGGCTCTGTTCACAAACACAAACACACCCTACAGAGCCCCTGGACAGCAACACAATTAAACCCAGCCAAATCATGAGAAAACAAAAAGATAATCACTTGACACAGTGGAAATATATATATTTTTTAAACAGAGCAAACTAGAATGCTATTTGGCCCTAAACAGAGAGTACACAGTGGCAGAATACCTGACCACTGTGACTGACCCAAATTTAAGGAAAACTTTGAATATATACAGACTCGGTGAGCAAAGCCTTGCTATTGAGAAAGGCCGCCATAGGCAGACCTGGCTCTTTTTATTTTACCTTTATTTAACCAGGTAGGTCAGTTGAGAACAAGTTCTCATTTACAACTGCGACCTGGCCAAGATAAAGCAAAGCAGTGCGACAAAAACAACAACACAGAGTTACACATGGGATAAACAAACGTATTGTTAATAACACAATAGAAACATCTGTATACAGTGTTTGCAAATGAAGTAAGGAGGTAAGGCAATAAATAGGCCATATTGGCAAAGTAATTACAATATAGCAATTAACACTGGAGTGATAGATGTGCAGATGAGGATGTGCTAGAAGAAATACTGATGTGCAAAAGAGCAGAAAAACAAGAAGACAGCTCTCAAGAGAAGACAGGCAATGTGCACACTGCCCACAAAAGGAGGTGGAAACTGAGCTGCGCTTCCTAACCTCCTGCCAAATGCATGACCATATTAGTGACACATATTTCCCTCAGATTTCACAGATCCACAAAGAATTTGAAAACACACCCAATTTTGATAAACTCCCATATCTACTGGGTGAAATACCCCAGTGTGCCATCACAGCAAGATTTGTGACCTGTTGCCACAAGAAAAGGGTAACCAGTGAAGAACAAACACCATTGTAAAAACAACCCATATTTGTGTTTATTTATTTTCCCTTTTGTACTTCAACCATTTGCACATAGTTACAACACTGTGTACAGTGCCTTGCGAAAGTATTCACCCTCCTTGGAATTTGACCTATTTTGTTCCCTTACAACCAGGATATAAAATATATTTTTGGGGGGTTTACATCATTTGATTTACACAACATGCCTACCAATTTGAAGGTGGAAAATATGTTTTATTGTTAAACAAACAAGAAATAAGAAAAATAAACAGAAAACTTGAGCGTGCATAACTTTTCACCCCCCCAAAGTCAATACTCTGTAGGGATATGTCTTTATAAGCTTGGCACATCTAGCCACTCCAGCTCCAGCTCCTTCCAGTTGGATGGGTTCCTGCTGGTGTACAGCAATCTTTAAGTCATACCACAGATTCTCAATTGGATTGAGGTCTGGGCTTTGACTAGTCCATTCCAAAACATTTAAATGTTTCCCCTTATACCACTCAATTGTTGCTTTAACAGTATGCTTAGGGTCATTGTCCTGCTGGAAGGTGAACCTCCATCCCAGTCTCAAATCTCTTGAAGACTGAAACAGGTTTACCTCAAGAATTTCCCTGTATTTAGTGCCATCCATCATTCCTTCAATTCTGACCAGTTTCCCAGTCCCTGCCGATGAAAAACATCGCCACAGCATGATGCTGCCAGCTCCATGCTTCACTGTGGGGATGTTGTTCTCGGGGGGATGAGAGGTGTGGGATTTGTGCCAAACATAGCGTTTTCCTTGATGACCAAAAAGCTTAATTTTAGTCTCATCTGACCAGAGTACCCTCTTCCATATGTTTTGGTAGTCTCCCACATGCCTTTTGGCAAACACCAAATGTGTTTACTTATTTTTTATTTTATGCAATAGCTTTTTCTGATCACTCTTCTGTAAAGCCCAGCTCTGTGGAGTGTACAGCTTAAAGTGGTCCTATGGACAGATTCTCCAATCTCCACTTTGCAGCTCCTTCAGGGATGTATTTGGTCTCTTTGTTGCCTCTCTGATTAATGTCCTCTATGCCTGGTCCATGAGTTTTGGTGGGCGGTCCTCTCTTTGCAGGTTTGTTGTGGTGCCATATTCTTTCCATTTTTTAATAATGGATTTAATGATGCTCCATGGGATGTTCAAAGAATCTGATATTTTTTTTTAACCCAGCCCTGATCTATACTTCTCCACAACTTTGTCCCTGACCTGTTTGGGAGAGCTCCTTGGTCTTCATGGTGCTGCTTTCTTGGTGGTGCCCCTTGCTTAGTGTTGTTGCAGACTTTGGGGCCTTTCAGAACAGGTGTATATATACTAAGATCATGTGACAGATCATGTGACACATAGATTGCACACAGGTGGACTTTATTTAGTTAATTATGTGAATTCTGAAGGTAATTTGTTGCATCAGATCTTATTTAGGGGCTTCATAGCGAAGGGGGTGGGTACATATGCATGCACCACTTTTCAGTTTTTAATTTATTTGAATTTTTTTAAACAAGTAATTTTTTTCATTTCACTTTACCAATTTGGACTATTTTGTGTATGTCCATTACATGAAATCCAAATAAAATTCGATTTAAATTACAGGTTGTAATGCAACAAAATAGGAAAAACGCAAGAGGGCTGAATACTTTTGCAAGGCACTGTATAGTCATATTATTACATTTCAAATGTCTTTTTTCTTTTGGAACTTCTGTGAGTGTAATGCTTACTGTTTATTTTTATTGTTTATTTCACTTTTGTTTATAATCTAATTCAATTGTTTTGGCAATGTAAACAATGTTAACCTCCATTAAAAGTTGCGAGCTTGCACTGCGGGACCTAGAGGTACCCAGCATCACGGCTTCAGTGCTCCAGACCACCACAAGGGGGAGATAGAGCAATCATTATGCATTTGGGTCCCAAGGTTTTTATATGACCAATCATATCGAGTGGTTCCAATGACGAATTTTGAAGCGAGCCACGCTTGCCTCGTGGCGTTCTTCAACAAAGATGGCTGATAAAACATTACGGTGGAACCAGATGTAAGTTGTTATAATGGCATAATGAGTCAAGCAAAACATGTACAATTGAGAGGAATATGTTAGTTAACATAGAGACAAACGTTTGTGCATATATTTTTGTCATAAAGTTAATTTACGAAAATCACTATTTAGCAAGTTATCTGACTAGCTAACATTAGCCAGCTAGCTAGTGTTAGGAAAATTAATTTGTAATTCGTGTTGTTTAATGTTTTAGGGACACCTGAGAAAAGACGACAGCCTGGTTTGCTGGTTGTGAAACAGTGGATGTAAAGAGTCTAGCTAGCTAAAGCATTTACTGCAAATTGAATGTGCAATTGTGTAAGCTTGCCTTGCAATGCAGCTGAAGTAACATAGCTAGCTAACTATTTACTTGCTTATTGTGTAGTGGAGGATAAAAATAACTGTATGCCTATGGATGTGTAGCTAGCTACAGTTTGTAGCCGATCTGTGTATGGACCCAAAAACGTTAGGTTCTGAACTAATATTCATACCAATCTATGAACATCAGCTATCATAGTTGTTGTATCAACTTCAAGTCTGAATGGCATTAATGAAGCCTATGGAAAGAGTASAATATAATAACWTTATTGTGCCAAGRATGCAAGTCCAATATACACATGTACTGTAGTTATTACCACGCAGGAGATTCCTACATTGTAGCCTGTACATTGAATATATTCACTGATCATGTACTCTTCCTTGGCAAATAAAGGTGCGGTTCAGGTATGAATCTCTGAGACATTCTTTTTCAGTCATATCAAACTCCATTATTTGAATGATGCTGTGTCTGCATGTATGTATTACAATTATACACTTCAACAGTGTTTACCACTCCTGCTCCTGGGACATCAATGATTACACATTGTAACTATGCAATAGACTAGAAACATGATTGATTTGTAATTAATATATACAGAAAAAAAACWATGCCTATCTAACTCCATCTGCATTAATCTGAGGACACAGGATAGTATTTCAATTAGATMCTTAATTTCAACCAGTGGAGAATGTGAAATGCTTTATTGAAAGAAGTTCATTATCCACGTGTTATAAATACATAAATGCGTTATAATTATGATAATTGTAATATTATAAATACAAGTTCAATCTGTACTTCAATGCACATATGGTGTGCATTATAAAACAAGGAAGAAAGACGAGGTGTCCTCTCTCACATCAAAACATACGTGCAGACGATTGACATAGAGATGATTAAGCCTTATTTTTTTTATTCTAACACGGTCAGACAACTTAAATCAGGAGGTGAAATGCAAAACTGACCTTGGATCATTAACTCTGGGACTACTACATCTCTATCTGTATTTCAATGTAAAGCATCTCTTTAATAATACTTCCTGTTGACCCGACCAAGTGACGTCTCACCTATGATCTTGCTGTGCCCTCTGTGTCAGCCAGTTCAGTTTGGGAGGGGTTCACCGAAACAGCTGATATGACCGAGATGATTTCGGGAGAAGGGGGAGAGGTATGAAGTGAAGAAGAGAGACTGTTATTGTGTGTTTGTGATCTCACCTGGTGTCCACACTAAGTGGCTACAGAGTACTTTATGCTGAAAAACAGACACATGAGGACAAACAATAGAAGATAATGTCAACAGAATATACTGTATGTGACGCAGACACCTATCGGAGTGTACCTGAAACATTTAAATATAGAGGGTTATGTGTCTCACCACTTGGTTATTGCAAGGCTATCCCCCAGGGAAATCATGACTTGACATTAACAGATAGTCCAGTTGAAATTTCTGTGTTCATGTGGTGTAAATCAGAAAATTAGCAGCTGACATCTTAAGGGGTTTTTAATTAATGCATGTGAGACAGGTTCCATATACAACAAGACAGGCAGAGATGGAGAAAATGAACACAAAACAGTTTAATTACCTCTGGTTATGGACCACGGCCTGTTCCTCGGACAGTGAACATCTGGCAGTGTCTACATTTTCAACCCTGTGGTCAGCTCGCTCTCTGAAAGTAATGAAAATAGCTTATTTTTTATAGATAAGAAAACAATAACTGAGATATGACCGTTCAGTCTAAAGCAGCAGATGTCATATTTAGGATATGTCAATACAGCCCAGTGGTGCTTACCTGAGATGTCATCTTCGTAGGTGTCCACTTTGACTTCCTTTGTGTCAAATTGCTTTCAGAACAATTTTTTTAAATTGAAAATAAAAAACGTTTTGCTCTCGACAACAAAAAGACACAAATGTACCTCCATAGCATATAACAATTTGCCTGTGAACAACCACACCTTCATACAAACGTGCTACTGTATGCAGAATTCTTGATGCACAACCGAAGATGCTGCCATATCCTGCCAGCACACCCACAAGCGAGCCACTCAGGAGCAGAATGATGACGCGTGGAAAGAGTAAGAATGAGATGGGAACAGCAATTTGTTGCAAGTTGGGGAGGAGGGCTAATAGCTGAACAATAGACTATTCAATAGACTATTCAACCTTTACTAAAGAATAGTCTAATAGCGGATTTCGGTGTGAAACCCCCCCTCCTATCACAGACCAGATTTGCCCTAACGACCAAGGGGTAGCTTGCTACTCAATGTAATAAAGTAATGACTTTTCAAATAAGTTACCCTTACGAACCACATAGCATATCATTACAGCAGTATGTACCGGTATGTTAGCTAGCTACCTAAAGTTAGTTKTTACACATCAAACTTGACAGTATATTAACTATAGGCTATCTAACTACCCAAAGTATTCTTAGCTTAGCTAAATGGTATAGTCGTTGTGCTTTCTCAATGGACATTTGGGTGCTTTCATAAATTCGCTCTGGCTATCTATAGTCTGTACAATAGAATGAGTCAAAATTCAACCAAGGCTGAAAAACGGCTTAAGAACGTTGGCTAAACTGGAACACTAGCGCGAGCCCATAGCAAACTAACAGAATCGAACGTTCGCAGAGCCTGTTTTGACTGGAGTGATGCTTAGAATTCCATTAAAATGTATCCCTTTTTATTTTACCATTACAATCTGTTTGTCGGACGAAAAAATATATAATACTTGTGTAGAAAGTAAACATTTGCACCTCGATGGTGTCAACTGTGTATATGTCTGGGTAATGAAATAGTAGGGAAAAAATTACTTCGGACTATTTCTGGTCTAGCGATTGATGACAAACGTGCTCGCTGCCCAGACTTACATAAWTACAAAGAGGAGATTCTCCTGATTAAAATGGTGCCATGCAGCAGTTTGGCTTCTGTCCCTCTCCTCGCCCCTACCTGGGCTCGAACCAGGGACCCTCTGCACACATAGACAACAGCCCTCGAAGCACCGTTACCCATCGCTCCACAAAAGCCGTGGGGAACAACTACTTCAAGGTCTCAGAGCAAGTGACGTCACCGATTGAAACGGTATTAGCGCGCACCCCGCTAACTAGCTAGCCATTTCACACCGGTTACACCCGACTTAAAAAAAAATCTAAATATACACATTGCGAGATATTTGGCAAAATAGACAGACATGCCTATATTTCCCTTATAGGAAACAATGGGAAGACCACAGAGTTCCAACATTATTTTTGTTGTTTACATTTTAAATATAAAACAACATGAGCAGGTCTTATTGCCAACAATAGCGAAGCAGGCATTGTGACGTGGAACAATAAGCTGGGAATAGAACGTTCGGAAGGCGAGTTGGCACACGATGCTCAATAGAACTAATAGGAGCTGGCAGGGTGAAAAATGCACTAAAATAAGGCCTGTTTTTTCGGGGTTACTTCAAAATGACGGCAAGCAGCTGGGAAATATGGTCATGTTATGAAACTGGGCTCCACGGCAGATCCAATGAACTTCATCAGAAAAGAAAGTAGTTGAAAATGTAATGTGTCCAGCCTTCTATCTACATGGATTTCAGAGCACTCTCGTCTGAGTGTACCAACACGCAGAATAATTACTTTAAGAGTGCTCAACACCTGTTGAATATGGCCGGTGTCAGTAAACGTCGGGAAAAAAGCGTAATTAATTAAAAGAGAGAGAGAGAGAGAGAGAGAGAGAGAGAGAGAGAGAGAGAGAGAGAGAGAGAGAAAGAGAAAGAGAAAAGAGAGACCAGATGGCACAAGAGAGAAGAGCAGACAACACGAGAGAGAGAAAAAGAGAGAGAGAGAGCAGATAACACAAGAGAGAAGAGCAGACAACACGAGAGAGAGAGAGAGCATACATCAAGAGAGAGAGAGAGAGAGGGTGGCACCGTCTGAGTTGACAAAGAGGGCAGATAGGGGGACTGGTGGGACAGGAGCGCTAGCCACAGACAGATCTGAGAGGAGACGCTAGCTGAGAGTAGCTGACGCCTTTAGACAACAATGCATTGCTTCTCCTTCTGTAATCTTGTGATTCACCCTGTTCAATAGAGAGAGACACTTGATAGGAGATGAGAATGATGCTATGACCTCAGACTGCCTGCCTGGCTTCAAGGGGTTTTCATCTCTATTCTAGCATCTCTGTTACACTTGTAGCAACTTGTCTAACTCTTTTTCTAGCCTGCAGTGAAACACATCTGCGTCCCAAATCATATTCCCTGTATCAGGGGTGGGCAACTCCAGTCCTCGGTGGCCTGATTGGTGTCACACTTTTTCTCAATCCCTAGCAAACACAGCTGATTAATCAAATTGCATTCTAAACTGAAGATAATGATTAGGTGATTATTGGAGTCAGGTGTGTTAGCTGGGGCTGGGGTAAAACTGTGACACTAATCAGGCCCCTGAGGACTGGAATTGCCCACCCCTGCCCTATATAGTGAATTACTTCTGAACAGGGAGCCCTATGCTGTAGCATCCTATTTGGAGTAATATACTACTTGTGTCCAGCGTACTGTTAATTAAAATGAAAGTCTACTGAGCATGATTGACGTAATTAATCTATCAGGACTAATATGCACTAACACGCTGCCTTCCCAAAAGTTACATTTGTGTGTGTATCTGCAAGTGTGTGTTTTTATGGCCTCATTTACATATGTGTAATGCTATAAAAAACTTTTTTGAGGAAAGGAAATTAGTTAAATATGGAGTTATGCTATTTTAATCAGTCACCCTGTGCACTGTGTTTGGTTTCGAGCACGTTGGAATGACAAGATGATAGATGTTGGGTCCTAATGCTTTCCGTGTACATAGCAGCTTTTATGCTCAGATTTGAAAGAGCCCTGATCTGTTTCACCTGTCTTTGTGCTTGTCTCCACCCCCATTCAAGGTATCGCCAATGTTCCGCATTATCCCCTGCGTATTTATACCGGCGTTCTGTGTTTGTTGCCAGTCCGTTTTGTTTCGTGAAACTTGCCAGCATTTGTTCCCCTTCTCCTGTCTGTTCTTGCTCCTGTTTTCTAGTCCTTCCTGGTTTTGACCGTTCTGTCTGCCCTGACCCTGAGCATGCCTGCCGTTCTATACCTTGCACCACCTCACTGGATTATTGACCCCTGCCTGCCCTGACCCTGAGACTGCCTGCCGTTCTGGACCTTTTGCACCCTCTCTGAATTACTGACCTCTGCCTGCCTTTAACCTCTTGTTTTTCTGGCCCTGTACTAGAAATAAACTTGTTGTTTCGTTAACACTGTCTACATCTGGGTCATGACTGATCCAGCAGACTCGGATGCCCCCGACTCCCAAGGAGCCACCATTCGAAGGTACAAGGAGTTGCTTTGTGTTCTCATGGAAGGGTTCCAGACCTTGGCCGAACGCTATGACCAAGCGTTTAAAACATTGCTGGAGCAATTCCGTGGGTTGTCTGTTAGGCAGCCTACCACAATGGTGATCTCTCAGCCTACCCCAGTGTCCCCGAGAACCCTGTTTACCTCCTCTGGAGCGCTACGCTGGAGATTCCGGAACCTGCCAGGCTTTTCTCTCCCAGTGCTCCCTCATTTTCGAGTTACAGCCTTCTTCATTCCCCTCAGACCGCTCGAGGATAGTCTACATCATAACGCTGCCTCAGTCTGGAGGAGTTCGTGGAGGAGGTTAAAAGGTGTTTGATTCTCTGTTGTCTGGGAGAGAGGCTGCTTGCAAGCTGCTCCAGCTACGTCAAGAGTCCCGTAGTGTGGCAGACTACGCACGGATTTCCGCACATTGGCAGCTGAGAGTGCTTGGAACCCGGAAGCGCTGTTCGACATGTTCCTGCACAGAGTATTGGGGGAAGTAAAGGACGAGCTTGCAGCCCGGGAATTACCGACGGATCTCGACTTGCTCATTGCCTTGACCATGGGCGACTACGGGAGGAAGGAAGGAGAGGAGATTCGATTCGAAGTCCCCGACGGCTTCGTTGCAGTGAGAACACGAGGCTACATGAGTTCCCAGAGAGCCTCYGAAGACTGCTGATTCACTTCTTCCCCGGCCCATGCAACGATGCAGATTTAGGCTGTCTCCAGCTGAACGGCTATACAAGCTTCACACTAAGAGCTGCCTGTGTTATGGAATTACTGGTCATTTCGTTTCCACCTGTCCACTAAAAGACCAGGCTCACTGGTAGGAGTGAGTACTCTGGTGGGCCATATGGAGAACTTTAACTCTCACCTTACTCGCATCCCTATTCATGCCTTGTTGCTGTGGGGGACCATTCGAAATCAACTCTGGGGGCCGATGAGAGCTTTATGGACGCTACCCTGGCTTCCAAGCTGGATATCCCCACTCAGCCTCTCTCCATTCCCATGGATGTTAGAGCACTGGACGGGTGCTCTGTAGGCCGGGTCACCCACAGTACCACTCCTATCAACCTACGTGTGTCAGGGAACCAAAGCGAGATGACCCAATTCCTGCTCATTAACTTCTAACTTCTTAACTTCTAACGGTAGCGTCCCACTTGGCCAAAATCCAGAAAAAATGTAGCRCGCCAAATTCAAATATACTACTATAAAAATCTATCTTTCATGAAATCACACATGAAAGACACCAAATTAAAGCTACACATGTTGTGAATCCAGCCAACATGATTTCAAAAAATATTTACGGGGAAAGCACACCAAACAATTATGTTAGCTCAGTACATAGCCACAGAAAAACACAGCCATTTTCCCAGTAAAAGATAGTAGTATCAAAAAGCAAAAATAGAGATAAAATTAATCACTAACCTTTGATGATCTTCATCAGATGACACTCATAGGACATCATGTTACACAATACATTTATGTTTTGTTCGATAATGTGCATATTTAAATCCACAAATCTCAGTTTACATTGGCGCCATGTTCAGAAATGCCTATAAAATATCCGGAGTAATTGCAGAGAGCCATGTCAAATAACAGAAATACTCATCATAAACTTTGATGAAAGTTACATGTTTTACACAGAATTAAAGATACACTTGTTGTTAATGCAACCGCTGTGTTAGATTTAAAATAAACTTTACGTAAAAAAAACACCATGCAATAATCTGAGACAGCGCTCAGATTTAACAACTTTTCTCCGCCATGTTGGAGTCAACAGAAATACGAAATTACATCATAAATATTCCCTTACCTTTGATTATGTTCATCAGAATGCACTGCCAGGAATCCTAGTTCCACAATAAATCGTTGTTTTGTTCGATAATGTCCATTACTTCTGTCCAATTAGCAACTTTTGCTACTTAGCTACTTTTRCGTGTCCAAACGCTCGCGCAGATGCAGGCAAACGTCGGACGAAAACTTCAAAAAGTTATATTACAAGTCGAATAAACTGGTCAAACTTAGTAGAGAATCAATCTTCAGGATGTTGTTATCATATATATCCGATAACGTTCCAACCGGAGCATTTCTTCATGTCTGTATAAGTAATGGAACGCAAGGCGATATCATGAGGAAAGCGCATGAGCAAGAACTGGCAATCTGCCAGACCAGTGACTGAAACACCTTCCATCCGGCCCCACATCACACTAGAGGCTTCATTCAGCGTTCTACTGATTGTTGACATCTAGTGGAAGCCGTAGGAAGTGCAAACAGATCCATATATTACAGGGAATTGAATAGGCGATGACTTTAACCTCTTTGGGCTGCAGGGGCAGTATTGAGTAGCCTGGATAAAAGGTGCCCATTTCAAACGGCCTCGTACTCAATTCTTGCTCGTACAATATGCATATTATTATTACTATTGGATAGAAAACACTCTCTAGTTTCTAAAACCGTTTGAATTATATCTGTGAGTAAAACAGAACTCATTTTGCAGCAAACTTCCTGACAGGAAGTGGAAAATCTGAAATCGATGCTCTGTTCTAGGGCCTGTCTATAAATGTGCTTGATATTTATTAGTATACATGCACTTCATACGCCTTCCACTAGATGTCAACAGGCAGTGAGAGAAGAAATGGAGTGTTTTACATCATCTGGGGTCGAATAAAAGCTCTTGGCATGACGWGACCCCAATTTCCTGTWTTCTSGAACGCRCGAGAAGTGACCTGGTATTGCCTTCTGTAAAGCTGTCGTTATAGACGACTAATATCTCCGGCTTTGATTTTATTTGATACATGTGACAATATCATCGTAAAGTCTGTTTTTTCAATATAGTTTTATTAGATTATAGAATTTTTTTCGGGACGTTAGGTGTGTTGCTTTGTCTGCGTATGTTCAGGAAGGAGACCTTCGCGCCACTTTGCTAGCTTTCCGTGCTAATTGACTGGAGAAGAGGACATTCTAAATCCAAACAACGATTGTTCTGGACAAAGGACCCCTTGTACAACATTATGATTGAAGATCATCAAATATAGGACCCATTTTATGATGCTATTTCATATATCTGTCGAACATGTGAACTAGTAGTTTGCGCCCAGATTTTGGGCACGCTCTCGCCATAACGTAAACTGCATGTCGTAATGAAGTTATTTTTAGAATTCTAACACGGCGATTGCATTAAGAACTAGTGTATCTATCATTTCCTATACAACATGTATTTTTTAGTAATGTTTATGAATAGTTATTTGGTCAGAATATGTGAGTGTCAGAAAAATATCCGGACGTTGTGGGAAAAAGATGCTACGTTAGCACAATGTATAACCACTGATTTCAGCTCTAAATATGCACATTTTCGAACAAAACATAAGTGTATGTATAACCTGATGTTATAGGACTGTCATCTGATGAAGCTTATCAAGGTTAGTCAAAAATTATATATCTTTTGCTGGTTTGTTACGATCGCTAACTTTCGCTGCTGGTAAATGCCTTGTGTTTCTGGCTATTGTGGTAAGCTAATATAATGCTATATTGTGTTTTCGCTGTAAAACACTTAAGAAATCGGAAATATTGGCTGGAATCACAAGATGCCTGTCTTTCATTTGCTGTACACCATGTATTTTTCAGAAATGTTTTATGTGCATATTTGAGCTATAAATCAGTTTTACATTGCAGCTACCATCACAGCTACCGTCAGAAATAGCACCGAAGCAGCCAGAGTAATTACAGACACCAAAGTCAAATACCTAAATACWYRWGTATTTAGGTATTTGACTTTGGTGTCTGTAATTACTCTGGCTGCTTCGGTGCTATTTCTGACGGTAGCTGTGATGGTAGCTGCAATGTAAAACTGATTTATAGCTCAAATATGCACATTTTTCGAACAAAACATAGATTTATTGAATAACATGTTATAAGACTGTCATCTGATGAAGTTGTTTCTTGGTTAGTTTGGTTGGTTCTTGGTTAGTTAGGTTGGTTTTGTGCATGCTACCTGTGCTGTGAAAAATGTCTGTCCTTTTTTGTATTTGGTGGTGAGCTAACATAAATATACGTGGTCTTTTCGCTGTAAAACATTTTAAAAATCGGACATGTTGGCTGGATTCACAAGATGTTTATCTTTCATATGCTGTATTGGACTTGTTAATGTGTGAAAGTTAAATATTTCTAAAAAATATATTTTGAATTTCGCGCCCTGCACTTGAAGTGGCTGTTGCCATATTGCGCCCGGCTTCGGGCTTGCAGCCCAAAGAAGTTAACTTCTCTAGGGTAGGGGGCAGCATTCTGAATTTTGGATGAAAAGCATGCCCAAATTAAACTGCCAGCTACTCATCCCCAGAAGATAGGATATGCATATTATTAGTGGATTTGGATAGAAAACACTCTGAAGTTTCTAAAACTGTTTGAATTATGTCTGTGAGTATAACATAACTCATATGGCAGGCAAAAACCTGAGAAGAAATCCAACCAGGAAGTAAGAAATCTGAGGTTGGTCGATTTTCAACTCATCGCCTATTGAAAACACAGTAGGATATGGATCTGTTTGCACTTCCTACGGCTTCCACTAGATGTCAACAGTCTGTAGAATCTTGAATGAAGCTTCTACTGTGATGTGGGGCTGAATGAGAGGGGAATGAGTCAGTGGTCTGGCAGAGAGCCAGGTCCTGGTCAAGCGCATTCYACATGATATCGACTTGCGTTCCATTACTTCTATAGACACAAAGGAATTCTCCGTTTGGAACGTTATTGAATATTTATGATAACAACATCCTAAAGATTGATTCTATACTTAGTTTGACAAGTTTCTTTGACCTGTAATATAACTTTTTGAAGTTTTCGTCCGACGTTCGGCTGGACCTGCACGAGCGTTTGGATTTGTGTACTGAACGCGCTAACAAAAGTAGCTACTTGGACATAAATGATGGACATTACCGAACAAAACAAACATTTCTTGTGGAAGTAAGAGTCCTGGGAGTGCATTCCGACGAAGATCAGCAAAGGTAAGTGAAGATTTATAATGCTTTTGATGAGTTTTGTTGACTGCACAATTTGGCGGGTAACTGTATGGCTTCCTTTTGTGGCTGAACGCTGTTCTCAGATTATTGAATATTGTGCTTTTGCCATAAAGATTTTTGAAATCTGACACAGCGGTTGCATTAAGAACAAGTGTATCTTTAATTCTATGTAAAACATGTATCTTTCATCAAAGTTTATGATGAGTATTTATGTTATTTGACGTGGTTTTTGGATATAAATATGAACTTAATCGAACAAAACATATATGTATTGTGTAACATGAAGTCCTATGAGTGTCATCTGATGTAGATCATCAAAGGTTAGTGATTCATTTTATCTCTATTTCTGCTTTTTGTGACTCCTGTCTTTGGCTGGAAAAATAGCTGTGTTCTTCTGTGATTTTGCGGTGACCTAACATAATCGTTTGTGGTGCTTTCACTGTAAAGCCTATTTGAAATCGGACACTTTCGTGGGATTAACAACAAGATTACCTTTAAAATGGTAGAAGATACATGTATGTTTGAGGAATTTTAATAATGAGATTTCTGTTGTTTGAATTTGGCGGCCTGCACTTTCACTGGCTGTTGTCATATCATCCCGTTAACGGGATTGCAGCCATAAGAATTAATGGGCTTTGTCACACCCTGATCTGTTTCACCTGTCTTTGTGCTTATCTCCACCCACCTCCAGGTGTTGTTTCGTCGACACTGTCTACATCTGGGTAATACCTGAAACCTATCTTGCCTTGAATTGAGATGCTTGGCGGTGCGAAGATATTTCAGGTTCTTGTGGTCGGTCCACACAATGTAAGGATATTCCGCCCCCTCAAGCCAGTGCCTCCACTCCTCCAATGCCATTTCCACCGCGAGAAGCTTACGATTCCCCACATCGTAGTTCCTCTCCGTGGCATTGAAGCAGTGGGAGAAGAAGGCGCAAGGATGTACCTTGAGGTTCACGGCAGACGGCTGGGACAGGACAGCCCCAACGCCGACATCCGAAGCATCGGCCTCCACCACGAACTGGCAGGACGGGTCAGAATAAACCAAGATGAGAGCTGTGGTGAAGTGGTGTTCGAGATTCCAAAACACCCGATCAGCAGCTGGGGACCACGTGAACGGAACCTTGGGAGAGGTGAGTGCAGATTAGGGGGGAAGCCAGGGTGCTGTTGCCCCAGATAAAGCGGTGATAAAAGTTGGTGAATCACAGGAAATGTTGCAGCTGTACACTGGACCTTCCCGGGATCCATCTGTACACTCCCTGCAGCGATGACGTAACGCAGAAAGGGGATGGTGGAGCGATGGAATTCGCATTTCTCAGCTTTTACAAAATGATGGTTCTCCAGGAGGCATTGGTGAACCTGTCGGATGTGGAGCATCCGTTCTTGGGTGGAGTGGGAGAAGACGAGGATGTCAATGAGGTAGACGAAGACGAATCGGGTTAACATGCTGCGGAGAACATCATTAACCAGAGCCTGGAACACAGCAGGGGGTTTGGTAAGGTCAAATGGCAAGATCAGATACTTGTAGTGACCGCTGGCTGTGTTGAAGGCAGTCTTCCACTCATCCCCTTCCCGTATCCGCACCAGGTGGTAGGTGTTCCGTAGGTCCAGCTTGGAGAACACGGTGGCCCCCTGGAGCAGCTCGAAGGCTGAGGAGATGAGCATTAGCGGGTAGCGGTTCTTCACCGTGATGTCGTTGAGACCCCAGTAGTCGATGCACGGATGCAGGGTTTTGTCCTTCTTCTCCACAAAGAAGAACCCTGTGCCCGGGCCTTACTGAACACCTCCCGGTGGTCCTGGTACTCCGCGGGAATGGCGGAGAGGTCCAGGGCAACTTCCAAGCACCCAGGAAGATGTCCCGGGGCAGGTTGCACTGACTTCAGGCAATGGGTGTGGCAGAACGGGCTCCAGCTCATGATGGTACCGGCAGACCAGTCAATGAGGGGATTGTGTCGCTGGAGCCAGGAGAATCCCAATACCACGGGAACCTGAGGAGACTTCACTTCTTTGATATAGGGGGCAGCATTTTCACTTTTGGATGAATTGCATGCCCATAGTGAACTGCCTCCTACTCTGTCCCAGATGCTAATATATGCATATTATTATTACTATTGGATATAAAACACAGTTTCTAAAACTGTTTGAATGATGTCTGTGAGTATAACAGAACTCATATGGCAGGCAAAAACCTGAAGAAAAATCCAAACAGGAAGTGAGAATTCTGAGAAGGGTCAATGTTAACAAGTCCTTACACAGAATAAGTGTCAGCAAAATGACCAAACTTTGTTGAAACAACAGCAATGATATAGTGAATATAATGCATATAGAAGTCTTTTTACTAGCAAGTAATCTGGTTTAGTATACTTCCCAAATGGTACCCTGTTCTCTACATACAGTATGTGCACTTATGAGAACATCCCTATGGACCCTGGTCAAAAGTAGTGCACTATATAGGGCATAGGGTGCCATTTGGGACACACAGTTAAGTCATCACTTCTTTGATATTAGCAGCATGAAAAAGAGGCTTCACAGTGAGAGTGGACTCTCCTCACCGATGTGTGTGTCTGCCTTACTGAAGACAGAGACTTCCAAGTTGGCTGTGTGTGTGTGTGTGTGTGTGTGTGTGTGTG